>NW_010271536.1:0-6572 GCF_000690775.1 Eurypyga helias
GGCTGAACCCAGCACACCAGGTCATGCTGGTTGGCAGCATGGACTTCTGGTGTGGCAGACACTCGTCCCAGTTTTGTATTGTTAGCAAACTTGCTGAGAGTACATTCCATCCCTTCCTCCAGGTCACTGATGAACATATTGAATAGGGCTGGACCCAGCACTGACCCCTGGGGAACGCCACTAGCCACAGGCCTCCAACTAGACTCTGCCCCATTGACCACAACTCTCTGAACTCTTTCCTTTGGCCAGTTCCCAACCCACCTCACCACCCAATGGTCCAGTCCACACTTCCTAAACTTGTCTATGAGGATGCCATGGGAGATCGTGTCAAAAGCTGTTCTGAAGTCAAGGTAGACCACATCCACTGCCTTCCCCTCGCCTATCCATCTAGTGATGCCATCATAAAAAGCTATCAGATTGGTCAAGCATGATTTCCCCTTGTTGAATCCATGTTGACTACTCATGATAAGCTTCCTTTCCTCAACATGCTTTGAGATGGCACCAAGAACAAGTTGTTCCATCGTCTTTCAAGGGATGGAGGTGAGGCTGACAGACCTATAGTTACCCGGGTCCTCCTTCTTGCCTTTTTTGAAGATTGGAGTAACACTGGGTTTCCTCCAGTCCTCAGGCACCTCTCCTGTTCTCCAGGACTTTTCAAAGATTATGGAGAGTGGTCTAACAATGAGTTCCGCCAGCTCCCTCAGCACTTGTGGGTGTATCTCATCAGGGCCCATGGATTTGTGGATGTTCAGTTTGTTTAATAGGTGTGCCCACTACTGCTAATCATGATGCTGGAGTTTGTAGATGGGCCATTTCTCTGATCGTAGCTGGAGAGAGAACAGAAATTATTTCACTTGGACCCCATCAGATAGCAGTGGGGCTCAGCTTTAAGAGGCTCTGCATCAAACCGCCAGACAGAACAACAAGCTGCTTCTAAGTCTGTAGTGGAGGCATGTTTTGTTATCTGTACATGATTTTTTTCATACCACACTGAGACCTGCAGGTTCCGTGACAAGTTTTCTGGTAATTTAAAAATCATATCAGAAGTTGGTATTATGGAGTGCAGAGGACATCTCAAAGCTTTAACACTTGGCCTTTTTTCAAGGTCTTTCCCCATTGACTTGACTCCAACATAGACAAACACAACGCACATTCTCTTACACGCTGCAGTCCAAAGGGGTGCAAGCACACTAGTTTGTTGCCAGTCAAGCATTCTCCATCCTCTGCTAAGTAAAAGGAATTAAAGGGTAAGTTTTCTAAAAAGAACAGAGACTGCTTTCAAGTTGCAGTCATATGTTGGTAGCATTTAACACAAGTTTTTTTGTCCTGTATTTGTCTGACAGGCAATTACTGTGCACACCACAATACCTGTATGTGGTTAAAACAGGTTTGTAATTTTTTGTACATTTTTTGTAAAAAAAGCTACATTTTAAGTAAGCACAGAACTTACCTTCTGAAAGATAATTTTAAAGTTTCAGTGACACAACTTATTGTTATGTTGGAAGGGACTGAAGTGGTAAGTCTTGTTATAGCCAGAAATGATACTGACTTTGAGTCACTTATGGTAATTGCTAACAATAAACACTATTCTCTGTATAAGACAAGTGTATACCTCTGTATGCTTTGATACTTTCTGCATCGTGACATTAGTACTGCCATTATAGGATCAGAATAATTCACTTCTCCCAAGCCCTGCATCTGAAGGGAAAAATATAAAAGAAGCAATTAGCAGCTCTGTGCCTGGGATACAAAATCATTTTAGTCTGAAGCTAACATCAGAAATGGTTAGAGCAATTATTTACAGTCCTTAATGCTAGTTTTGCTGGTGATTTCACTGCTTCCAGCTCTTCTTACTGATTGGTTTAGAAGTTCTAAGTTATTCAAAACAGTATTTATAACACACACACACAAAAAGCTTTTGTTGCTCATAGCCAGATGTAGAAAGTCATGACAACACCTAATGATAAAATTACTAAAGACATCTGACAGATGCCACCTTTGTGATGTTATTGGGGTTTTTTTTTCTAAAATAAAATAAGCAGCTATGCAGCTGTTTTAAAATCTTTGTCAGACTTTATCAAAATAATTTACCTATCACCATATATTTGTTTCTTGTAATGGAAAATACCTGCAGTATGACAAGAAGATGAGGTTAATCTGAAGCAAATCAACATGATAGTTTTCCATTACTGGAACTCAAACAGGCTTGTCAACAGGGGATGACACAGAATAAAAATGCTGTTGCTGTTACACAAACAGGCATTCACAGAACAAAGTATTGTAAGATAATGCTTTTCTTCCTATTTGGTGACATTATATCATGAAAATTAGGCTATTCTGTTAAAGCTCAGGAAAGCAAGCCCTTTTGAAATTACATGTTCTTCTTGAAGCTTCCGCTTTGCTCAAGTTTATCTCCTTTCCTGCCACACAAAGGAGTCTTTCATTGCTTTAGTATTATTAGAAAGACACAATTAAAAAAAACTTGCCAGAAAGATTTGGATTCATCATGTACTCCATTGTTAATGGACACTACTTGGTTTCTGATACAAAAGTTGTATCTACTTAATTTGTCAATTTTATAGGACAGATCTTCTGGTCATCTGTTATTTCTTTGGAAGCAATTATACATGCAGACTTGTTAGACCCTCCATAGGACTGTAGACACTTTTGTTTATGCCAGTCCACTCTGTGCCTTAACAATTAGATGGTGTGAGTTGCACTGAAATGCTCGCAAGATTAAGCTCCTAAAAAAAAAAAAAAAAAGAGGCTATTGCCCCTATAGCTCCCATTCAGAGAGTTCTGGACCTTACTATTAACCAGATGTGGCAAGGAATCAACACCACAAAACTGAAATAGCTAGTTACTAATGATAAATTAATGGGTATAATATCATTCTTTATCTCCAATTTGGGGGACATCCCGTAACAACATAGTTCTACGGTAGGTGACAAGAATCTGTGAGTTTTGCAAAGCCTAAGGGGCATAAATTTTTAGAGTTACCAAACAGGAACAGAGTCAATTGAAAACTCTAAGTATATGATGGAGAAGAAAGTTTGATAATGTTTAAACCCCCACAATTTGGGAAATCGTTTTTTGTTTGCTTTTAAAAAATGTAAAAATCTCAGCTCATGTTTCAGAGAATCTGTCTTGTCTCTTAAGTGTTCTGCAGTAATAGTTTTCAGCAAAAATCACTGGAACGGCCTGATTAGTGAGAAACTCAGCTGGGTTTCTAAAGCAAACATATCACTGAACTCAGCTAGTGGATCTTCTGGTAGAACTGCTGGTAACCAGCGGGCCATGGTCCTGTGTTTACCATGCAACAGGGTGTGATGCAGAGGTTCCTAAACTAGTACCAGATGCAATGGTAGGCCTGGCACCGTGCCCATGTGTCCAAGCCAACCATGGGATGGCATTTCTGACTTCATATCTCAGCTGGTATCTACACAGACTGTTCAATAGCGGCATGGGCGTCTAACACAGTGCCCCTTGCGCTTGGTGGCATGTTTCAAACAGTATTGTTCAACAGTTCACACTTGAGGATGCTTCCCTTCATTCTTCCCTGTTTTTCTGATTTACTCAGTCTGAGAGGAAGCAAGTCCACACACACACACGCTTGCCCCTGCTCTGAAAGCATCAGAGGAAACTGCCCGAATGCTGTGTTTTGCATTCATCCTGCCCTCTGCCTGGGAACAGTCCGTTGGAATAACAACTGGGGCTTGGCTCAGGATTTTGAGACAGCCTAGAGAGGGTGAGATAAGGTACATACAAGATAGAATGTTTTCCTTTTCTATCCCAGAGGACGTTCCTAGGGCAGAAAGGCACATGTCATATTTTCAGAAGCACATGGTTGCCTTGTTCCCATTTATCATCTGCCTTTACCAGGCTGGATTAGTCAGAACAGGAAGATCTGGCAACCATTCTCTGAGGTTCCTGCTGGTTTACCACCACATGGACTCAGTTTTTGCACAACTCTGCACATGCTTTCTCCCTTCTAATTCACTCCTCTTTTCTGGTCACCCACTTTTCCTCTGCCTTATGCTAAAGCAGCCTGTTGCCCCAGATTCCTGCTCACACCACACGCTTCAGTTAGCAGCTCAATGTTTCTGTGTCTGAGGTCTGCACAGAGCTTCCCTCACGATCCATGGTTTTGGACATAAAACCTTTTGTTTGCCTGAGTACACTTTTTCTTGCCCTATATTTGAGGCAAAAAGCCTTTTCTTTGCTATTACTTTACATTCATATTGGGTCTATCTTCTCAGAGCACCCCAAAGCACTTTACATACACTATGCAGGAATCAGTGGAGGGTGACTGCGTTGGGGCTCTCTTGTTATTTCTGTATTCTTAGTTGCAGTACTCTGTGTCATGGAAGCTGAGTTGGTGACTGACAAGGTTAATTCTGCTTTGCCTAATTCATTCCAGCAGGAAAGCCATGAAAAAGTATGCTTTAAGTGCAGAGCATTTTAGAGGGAATATCAAACACACTTCCTACACTGTTTTAATCTTGCTCTAAGGGAATATATGAGAAGCATAGTTGATAGGAAAGAGTATTTACATAATTTAGATTACTACAAAGCACTTCATTATAATACCTAAAAAGAGTAGAAAGAACAAGCCTTTTGGAGCAGGCTATCTGGACATCAGAACCATCCTTAGCCAGTGATGAAGATCAACTCTTTTCAGCAGTCAAGGAGACTAGGGTTTGGGTGGTCATCAGAAACATGTAAAATACATGAGAAAGGAAATATTATTTTACATTTCCAAGGATATGACTCTATCTATTATATTTCAGCCATTCAATAAAAAAAGCCACTAACAAGATGTGCAAAATAAGATGCTGCTAGCATTGCATAATCAAAACCAACATGTTGGTATAGCTGTCATCTTACAAAGACAAAATGTAGTCACATGTTTGAAGCTTTACAGCCTTGGAACAACAGTGATTTCCATGCCTATGTCAGAACAGAGGAGGAGTATGATTATATTTAAACTTAAGAGATCACTAATACTTCACAGCAGCCAAGGAATAGAGACATATGGCATTCCATTTAAGAAGCCAGTTTCTTAATGCAATATGGTATAACAACTCTTATTTTGAAGATAACTTTTGGAAGGGTGGAACACAACGGGTAGTAGGGGGATTCCATGTGGACAGTGATGACAGAGCAATCACAGGCTATGAAGAGTGAATGCTTGCACTGTATATTTGCCATGTGCTTCCAGCAGACCTGTTAGGGAACACTAGTTGTTTAGTTCAAATAAGTAAGTTTTAACTAGAATGAATTGCTCTGAGTCAATCATTTAGCATTAGGACACGGGGTTATAGCATAATGTTGAGTAATTTGGTACACAGTTCATTACTAACTTATGACTAGCTAGATTTGCTAAAGCCTTAGGCCTCAAGCTGTAAACTTCCGTTTAGATATTGTTATCAGCTGGGATAGAGTTGATTTTCTTCTTGGTATATGGTACAGTGCTATGTTTTAGATTTAGAGTGAGAGTAGTATTGACAGCCTACTGATGGTTTTTTGTTGTTGCTAAGTAGTGCTTATCCCAGGTTTAGCCTGGCAGAGCAATCAGGTCCACAAGAAGCACAAACCAGAAGATATGGAGGCTACAACCACCAACAAGGTGAGAACAGTCAAGAGCCTGCCTGCAGACAGAGAAAGTATCCAATAACATGTTAGAAGACCCCAGACCAAAAAGTCACCAATGGACTTGTTCAGCCTGGAGAAGAGGAGGCTCCGAGGAGACCTCATTGCAGCTTTCCAGTATCTGAAGGGGGCCTATAAGGGTGCTGGGAGAGGACTTTTTACAAGGGCCTGTAGTGATAGGACAAGGGGTAATGGGTATAAATTGAAATCAGGGAGGTTTAGATTAGATATCAGGAAGAAGTTCTTCCCGGAGAGGGTGGTGAGGCACTGGAACAGGTTGCCCAGAGATGTTGTGGATGCCCCATCCCTGGATGTCTTCAAGGCCAGGCTGGATCAGGCTTTGAGCAACCTGGTCTAGTGGAAGGTGTCCCTGCCCATGGCAGGGGGATTGGAACTAGATGATCTTTAAGGTCCCTTCCAACCCAAACCATTCTATGATTCTATGACTTAGAAGGCACGTGGGGGGTGCGGGTACATAGATTGTAAGGGTACAATTGCCCAGGAATTCCTTTGGCCAGGGTCTCTCTCCAGAGGCTTATGGCTCAAGCTGTTATATTTTCTTTTTGCTTTACCATCTGAATATATATATAGACTTTTTTTTTTTTTTTTTTTTTTTTTAAATTTTTTTTTTTGAAACCTAGGGCTGAGCCTGGAAGGAGGGAAGCTCTTGAGGGTGAGGGTGTGTGTGTGAAAGGAGTTGGAAGTGGGACCCATTGGCTCACCAGAGTTACCCACTGCAAAGGGACTTTGGTCCTGGAAGTTAAAGACCTGATCAGGTAGTGTGTGTGCAACACTTAGGATGGTGTATGGGTGCTCGAGTGGTCTCTCCATTAACAGGACTGGCCCACTGACTTTGAATGACTCCATGAAAAGACCTGACTTTTGACCGGTTGTGGTGGTTTAGCTCCAGCCAGCAACCA
>NW_010271537.1:0-509 GCF_000690775.1 Eurypyga helias
GAATTATGTCTTGTAGGAATGTGACCTTTAGGTATTGCACAGCTAAGGTCAGTCGGATGAAAATACCTGTGTTGCATACAAGATCTTTTATTTTGTTTATAAAGGGGAAATTATCTTTTCCCCCTTCCTTCTTCTACTCCTTTTAAAAACCAGTGCTTCAGTGGTGTTTGACTTGTGTCCTTACATTGATGGAACAAAAGTTTAGGCTGTTTGCCACACTCAGGGAAGGTAGTTTTACTGGTATTTTCATTTTGGCTGGAAGGATTGGAGATATTTGAGTTACTACAACTGTCTCTATTCTGCTCCTTCTGCTGATTCTGCCCTTCACTTCCAGATGAGCTCGTGGTTTGTACTAATCCAATATTGACCTCTAAGGTGGCTTCTGAATTTCAGTGGTCAGAATATGAATCTACTTGCCTTTTTTTTTTCTTTTCCCTTAAGCTATGCTGTTCAAGGGCTGCAGCCATTCTGTGGTGTGCTTTGAATAGTACACAAATGTCTTTTTTTTT
>NW_010271538.1:0-2122 GCF_000690775.1 Eurypyga helias
GACTCGCGGCATGGCGCTGGACGCCTTCCGCTCCTCCTTCCCCCCACCAGGTGTGCGTTTTAGTCGGGCTGAGCCTATGCCAGACACTTCACATGTCCCCCGGCCAAGATGGAATGATTACAACCTCATGAAACATTTATTAAATCAAATAAGGGATACATATTTTGATCAGGCTGCATTTTGGACAACCCAATAAGTGATGGCTGCTTGCTTGAAGTGACCCACTAGGCACAGAGGCAGACAGGTTTACTAACTGCAGTGAATAATCTCCGTGTTGGCAATCTCAAAAATATGAGTTCGACTTTTTAATTATTTTTATTAAAAACTTTAGGACAACACAGCTCGAAAATGTAGAGTCAAGAGGAGTTAATTCCCATATGCTAATTTAAAACCCGGTGAATCATTGTTCCTATGTTTATACACCTTCGAAAGCTACCCAGATATTGCTAAAAATCTTCCTCTCTGAATATTTAAACGTTATACCTCTGCTTTTTCTGGCAATATGCTTGGTAATTGAGTTCCCACACCTAACCACGCACAATACTGACATGTTTATCATAAGACATACAAAATCTGCTAACCAATATAAGCCATCGTGTTAACTCGTAAAACCCTGCTTTGTTAATCGAATTTCCCTCGCGGTCGCCAGTAGAAGTTCCTGGAGCCCTACCAAAACGACCTCTGACGCTGGACAAAGCAGCCCCTACCCCTGAACCTGACACAGCTGCTAACCGAGCTCAGGTTCACATATACCCACTCTCTTGATCAGAAAATGCAGACGTGCAATGAAGTTCAGCTCTCTCCTTTTTATAACGAAATCGGATTTTGTATATCCCCCTCACGATACTTACATTTGTTGTTTATAAAATAAAGATTTGACCCCAGATCTAAAGGGTTAGGCGAATCTCCTGTAGAAAACAAAGGTTTCCACCATAGTCAAGACCCCTTTAAAGCACAGAAAGCAGCTTATTTCATATCTCCAGAAATTCAGATCTTTCCCCTCGTCATCTCTATTTAAAAGTGATGCTTAGTTCCATGGTGTAATTCTTGCACGATTGGTTCTAAAATAGTTAGAAAGCTTCGATTAAAAAAAAAAAAAAAAAAAAGAGGGGAGGGAAAGGGAAAAAGGGCAGGGGTTGGTTTTGTCGGGAGAGAAAGGCAAAAGGGTATGGGTTTGGTTTTGGTTTTTGGGGTTTTTTTCCATATTGCTTCCTAAGCCCCAGAGTAGAAAGTGAAGTGTTGTATGTGAGGCTCTGCAAGTTTTTTTGGAGGGGTTGGCCAAGGTCTAGTCCAGCCCTCTCTGCTGAGGAGGACGTGCTCTGAAATTCAACCATTTTTCCCAACGCTTTTCTTGCTGATGAACTGAAGTTCTTTTGTTCATCCATTGTCATGGTCTTTTCCAGTTCCTACTATATGTTATGCGTTGCCAGACATAATTAATTTATACCAAAACCTCTTCTAGTCCCATTTTAATAGACGGAACAAATTAGAAATGCCTAGTCTAAAGAAGAGCAATGCCTACATTTTCCTAGAGAAGGAAAGAGCACATTGGAAACAAAAAAAATTGCACCCAATGTTTGAGTTTTTCTAAGGTGTTTTCCTCCAGCTAACTTCTGAATAAGAGTTTCTTCTGGGTCCTGTTTTTGGGAGGCATTGCCATTTTGTGTAACTTTTGTCAAAATTGATCAACTGGTCAACAACAACAACAAAAAGAATATCTTCCAATTTTTTGCTATGAAACTTGTAGTGTGACCTCTCGTCAACAGTGTTTGCTGGAAGAAGGCTTTCTTAAAGTTTTGTGGTTCCCTTCTTTTCTTTCTCATTCAATGCTTCAGGTTCAAAACAAGTGGCACAGAACCAACATTTCGCCTATGAAAACGCCAGCTCGTTTTACGGCGTAGGAACCGGGCAAAGAGCTGCATGGTGCGTTGGGAGAAGTTTGAGGGTGTGCCTGACCACGGGAGGTGTGTGGGGAGGGAAGGAGGTGGTGCACGGCAAGGTAGGGAAGCAGGGCGGCTTTCTGATATGTGCCCGGAAGGACGCAGCGATGGGGTTGTGCTCGCCGTTTGAGGTAGGCAGGAGATGGGCTGGTGGGGGTGGTTGCAGGGCAGAGGTGCCGGCT
>NW_010271538.1:2208-3530 GCF_000690775.1 Eurypyga helias
TTTTCCATAGAGTGCTGTGTTGTAGCCGTTTGGGCAGGTGTCAAGGAATGTGAGCATGTGTGAAGAATGCGTCGGGGAAGGAGAGGATTGGGGGAGGGGCAATACTAAAAAACATGTTTTCGTGTGTGTGTGTGTATATATAAAATATGCCATATGTATATGTCGCATATTTATATTTTTATATATATGTCATATGGGAGTCCCGTCCAGAGTGCGGCTCAAGGGAGAGGGTAGTCGGTCCGCAGAGGTGTGTATTTCCCGCCAGGGACAGCAGTTTAGCCACCCCGTCCTGGCCGCGGCACTTCACAGTCCCTGTCGCAGCCCAGCCACGCGCAGCACCCATGGATCCTCCTGCCAACACAGCCCCTGGGGACAAGGCAAACTAACAGAACACTATAAAGAATAAAAATGCAATCTCAGACTAAACTAACGAAATTCAGGGTAAACCCTAGCTACACAAAACTGCTGAGAGGATTTATAAAAGTCTGGATCAGTCTCTCAGTCAGAAATACACTCGTGTATCCATGTCCTAGCTTGATCATTTAAGTTTAGTCAAGATGTTTGAATAGAGAAGCAGCGCATGTGTGTGTGTGCACGTGTGTAGCCGCTAGCTTGCAGCTGCTTTGCTCTAAAAGTGACTGTGCCAAGTTCTAGAGAGATGCTTTGGAACATAACAAAACAGACAAACAAACATGAGAAAAAGAAAAACTTAGATCCTAATAAAGTATACCATTCATTTTCAAAACACCAAATGCATTTAACTCTACAGCCCCACCAGAAGAAATTCCCATAGCGCTAAAAGTTCTTGTGTTTCTAAAGGGAGAAAGGGTTCAGGGAAGAGGAGACAGCCTTAGAAAATTGCTCACATCTACCATTTTCTACCTTGATATCAACAACAAAGCCAGCTTTCTGTAGTCAGATATCCGAAAGCCCTTTAATATCGCTTCTCTTTCCAAATGTGAGAAATGAGTGCTAAAACGGGAGAGTGGTTTTTACTTGCAGATCAGATTTGCTGGAGGATAGAACTTGACACTTTTCCATGTCTGCCTCTTTTTCCTTAAACCAGCACTGAATTAAGCGAATCCCTTACACTAACCGTTAACACTGTATCGATACAGTCATTCGAAATTATTATTTACCTGCACTGCGTGTGTCGTGCAATACTGGGGAGGATTTTTTGTGACTTGATCGGTGTTTTCCATTTCCCCCTCATCATATGATGAAGAGGAGCGGCGACGTTCCCGGAGACACTGATAGTGCACCGCGGGAGTGGTCTTTGTTTTGCCGCCGTGCGAGAAGAGAGGGCGGGCGAGCCTGGTTAA
>NW_010271539.1:0-11775 GCF_000690775.1 Eurypyga helias
AGGGACTCTCAGTCAGCTTTGCAAGAACTGCAGAACAGTGAGAGCTTTTGCCCAGGTAAAGGCTTAGGCATGTAGGGCCAGACGCATTGGCAAGCTGTGGTGTGTTTTGCTGCACCTTTACCGAGATGTGCAGTGATACATCCTTTCCCTCTCAGCCATAAATCAGTTCATGCAGACGTACAGCCTGTAACAGGCTTTGGTTTAGTGTTCAAGAACTCGTAATCTTCAGGTTTCCTAGAACAGCAAAAGTTTGAAATAACACTTAACAAATGCTTACTCTTCATTATGTGCTTAAATATTTCACTGGATGAATGTGGGAATGTCTGGTTCTGCTCAACTTACACACACATATCCATACTCTTTTTGCACAGAATATACAGACATAGGAGATTTTAAACTAAAATTGAATTATTTCCTTACAGTGAACAGATTCATGTTGTCTTCTGCAAAACTTTGAGATTTCCACTATAAGCACAGACATTCCTCTCTTTTTCAAGGGGACCACGATAATTTTGCAAACAAGTAGGAGTTGTATAGCATTCATTCATTCTCTCAGGCCTGTTTTCCCAGTCCGAAAAACTCTGGGGTTTTTTTCTTTTCTAAATTTTCAGAAAAATAATAGCTCTCTGTGTGTGCATTGCTTACAACTGAAATAGAAGATGTACACACCTACCATTTCATCGACATTGTTAAAGGAGCCTGACGATTGTGGAGGGACCTGTGAAGTCCTAGCCATACACTAGAAGTGGAAGGTAGGGCTTCACCACTCTTAACAAATTCTGTTCTATTAAGAGAGGATTTTTTGTTTTCATTTGTATTTTAAGTGTGACAGAAGTGACAATAATTTAATACAAAAGATTTGATTTTTTTTCTCCTCAATGGCTGGCAAAGCCCTGAAACTGTTGAGTACTGCAGCTTAATATCTCTCCACATTGTGATGGCAACAGAGAACATATTAGTATGGTATTTTAATAAATGTCCATACTTCTTTAATTTCCTATAATACTTTAAGTAATTTTTTTGGCATATAGTTAACAGTATCTCAGTAAAATGAAGAGAGATTAACACTATTTTCTCAAATCCTTTAATTTCCTATAATAACTTTAAGTAATTTTTTTGGCATCTTGTTAACAGCATCGCAGTAAAATGAAGAGAGATTAACACTGTCTTCTCAAATCCACTCTCTCTAGTCTCAGAAAACATCACTGTGTCAGTTAACTTTGAAATATGTGATTAATATTTTTCTTTCTAATGGTTACAGGTTCTAAATTGTCTCTTAAAGGAAATTTTGCATTTGAAATCATAATGTGCACTATTTTTGAAGTGACAGTAATTATGTGATTATAATTTACACCAGAGGGCTCACAAGGACTTGAAGACGACTCATAAAAATCTTTTAGGTAGCTAATATTCAGTTTCAATATCAAATGGTTTACTTCATATTTAAATCTTAAAATCTAAAAATTAATTTCATTGGAACATGAAATGCGCCACATCAGTAATTAGGTTTTGAAGATGATCAAACCCTGCTAACTGGAGTATTTACTTTTCTGTTTAATGACCACAGTGCATCAACTTGGATACACTTTGAAGAACATTTGGCATTCTAAAATTGTCTAGGTTGTACTGTTTCTTAAACCAGTTTACATTAAAAAAAAATACAAATTGTATTCAAAGTATTAAAAAAAAACCCACAAAACAAAAACAAAAAACACCCATAAACAGCAATTTTAAAGCACAGGAAATTTTTATGCTGAGAATATTTTCCTCGTGTGTAAATAGCGTTGTCTATACTTTTGCTACATTTTAATCCAAAGCAGTGAAAAACCTACATCTGTATGAAAATGTCATTCTGATTTCCATATAAACAACAAATTACTAATTAATTTCCAACAACTGGTCTTGGTTAGTACAGAAAGTTATTTTACTGAATAGTTTAGTTTCTTTTTGTGGAGTTAATGTCATCTCATACTTTTAAATTATGAATTATGTTTGTGTAAGTACAATTTTCATTGTAACAAATTGATTACACAACAAATGATAACAAAAGTAACTAGTGGATTTTATACTAAGTATTTATTCTGTTACCATTTTTTCTTAGTTTGTCCCCCTTGTGCGGCTCATTAGAGTTTGGGGGGCTCACATCATGGCCAATGTATCGGTGATATCTTTCATGTAAGGAAGTTAGAGAGGGATTAAGTACTTTTTATCAAGCTGCAGTTACTCTGAGCATGTCAGCTCTTGAATGCCCCTGCTGAAGGTTACCTGCATCATTAAAGCTAAGCACAAAATCTGTAGGAATCAGCTGAGAGTATGTAGAACCCTGCAAAACCAGTCTGTTTGAAATATGTCCAAATAGATATTCAAATCAGTATTACGGCATAAATCAGAAATGCGTCCCATATTTTACAGTGTACTTCATATGACAAGAGCATTTCCTCTCAGGTACAGTTCTTCTTCAAGGAGTGAAGATCTTCACACTTGATGGTACCTGATGGCAAAAGGACGTTCACTCAAGCGTGGCATAATGCTGTCGCTTGTTCGCATTCAGATTCAAAATAATAAAATCCTAGAGGGGAGGGAAGAGAACCATTTATCACATGGTTATCACTAACACGATTTCGACTGGCGAGCCCACATGTATTCATGATGTTAGTGCCATTGCAGCACAGGTGACTTTATCCCTGCGGCTTTCCTTCCATGGGCGTTGCTGTCAAAGCTTCCCAGCCACCTTGGTTAATTCACTCCATGTGCCAGAAGTAATTACCCTAAGTTGCATGCTGACTGCAACAAGATGAAACTTTGGAATCCGTGCAGCTATGATGTCATAAGGGAGTCATTCATGTAAGAGTGGCTTATTCGGAGGCTTGAAGGCCCGTGGCAATTAATCACATTCCCATATGAAAGGTATCAGTTTAATCCCTCTGATGGCAGGCCTGTCAGAAACGTAATTGTCCACTGAAAGTACAAATGTGTAAACGGACATCCCAGCACAAAGCAGCAATCCTTCAAAGTAACATTTTACATTATTCAGATCACTGCGCTTGTTTTCCTCCTCCCCTTGCCCCCAGCCCGGGTCTGTTATTGATATCAAGGTTGAAGCTCAGGCAGCTTAACTGTTATGTGGAATGACCTTTACTTTTAATATTAATATATTATTGTAAAGTCTATGAGACTCATAAATGCAATTTTAGAACTCATATGAAATGCCATGTGCTGAACCCATTGCAACTTTTCCTCTAGTCCTGTGGCAGGTTGCAAACTACGCGAATTAATATGCATCATATTCTTTCCCCTTTATTTACTTAGAGAGGTTTGCCGAGCAACTTTATCAAGAGTAACATTATCAAGAGCTTTCCTGCAAGCTTCTTTATCATATTCACATCCGTGTCTGCTCGACACTTGTCACTGTCAATCAAATCGCAATAATACGCAGATGATTTGCTCATTTGGTTTAATAAAATCTCTCTGCTTATTTGCACTGCAGTCATTATGCCACATAATTGCTCTGCCGCTGAGGTGAAAGGCAGCCAGTTGCCTGGGGGATAAGAAGAGACTATTGCTATATGAAGGATTTGTTTCTTTGCCTCTGTCTCTCCCTAGTCACTCATATCCCTAAAATTAATATTGTATTTGAATCCAGGCCTGCTATTCTTATGCAGGCTAACATTGTTATTACTTATTATTTGGATGTGAAGTCATTTATTTTTAGTTTTGATGTCCAAGCTGTCAAGCTAAATTTCATTGTGTACTGCCACATACAATTTTTAACTGCCATTTAAACTCGATTCAAAATCCAAATTATGAAGAGAACATGTTCAAAGGAATGGGCTGACAGGAAGTATAGCTACAATTTTTATTTCCCAGGAAATCAAAGTATAGATCTTGTTATTGTTCTGTGGTGGAGATATGTGCAGTTTTCATACTTCATAATCTTTTTTGTATTGGCTGGACACTCTGATTCGGAAACAGAAAAAAGGGGGCTGTTTATGCATATGAGCAGCCCTCAGGGTGCGAAAAAAAGGCTTTCACTTCCACAAATGATATAGCACAGAACTAGCTCAACTTGCTGTTGTAAATTCGTGAATGATTTGTACTTCATTTTCCAGTAGGTTCTACTATGATGGATGGTGGAAGTAAAAATGAGGAATATATCCATGTAACGCAAACCTTTGCTCCTTCACTGCACAGTTAATATAGCAGTCGCTGCCATGTGATAATAATCATGTTCCCATATTTTGGGGGCAATTCCATCTCAGTGGCATACTCATTAGGAGCCCAAAATACTTGTATTTTTAAATGTATTCCAAACAGTGAGTACTTACTGGTTAAGAAAATGAGAGACCAGACTAAAATTGCCTATGAGAGAATATGTAAATCTTCAGCTTCCCTCTTTTTATTCAAAGTTCTGCACTGAGCTTAACTGGGACTCTGTTGTATGTCAGGAAGTATTGATATTCTAGGGCATGTGAATTTGAGAAAGTCTCTTTTATTTCTATAAACTCAATCTAATAGTATTCAGATAGAGAGAGAGTGATTAGTCATAATATTAACACGGGGACAGTTTCCTTAGCTGCCTGAATTCAGAAAGTCCACATTTAAATAAAAGAGTCCATCAACTCACAGAAGTCCAAACAAGGACTGCTAAGTCACCTCCAGGCTCTGTGGTAGGCCATTACATTTCATCCAGTCCGTGGGATATGGAACCCAGTAGCTACATAAAACAAATTTATACTGTGAGATTTACAAAGTCTCTTTGAAGAAGTCAAGAGATATAAAATAACTCCTTAGAGTGGTTAGATTAAGTGGTTAATCACTCTCACCATTAAAATATTTACGGAATCTCTTGTTTAAAATTGGTTCTTGTTATGGCTTTCCACACTAGATTAAAAAGATACTTATCTCCCAGCATTTTCTCCCTGTTTTCTTTTGTAATTGAGTTCTTCCTCGGTCGTTTTTAGCAAAATTAACATATGCCTTAACACAGCATTTCACCCCCATGTGTACATGGCTCTTTGTTTTTATCATGAGTATGACATCAAGTATCTGAGCAGTGTTTGGTATAACATCAGTATTTATTCCGGAGGGCAGGGAGGCATAGCAGTTGTATTGGGCAGCTAATACTGAACTTTTTTAGTTCCATATTGTTTTGGCAATATAAGAAAGGACTGAATTTCTTTTTTTTCTTCACTATATCATTTAGCATTTAGTTTGCATTTTTTGCTTGAATGCACATACCAGTGAAGCAGTGCGATCACCCTTTGACTACATATCTTGATCTTTATTTACCACTATGGAACAGACCTACTATTCGCCAAGTATACCTGGAACTTGTTTTTCCTAGGGAGAAATGTATTCGGTCTGTTATCAACCCAGCGCTGGGATCTCTCATGCTAAGCTAGGTTATGGTATGAAACATTCTGAATTCTCTGAATGCAGTTCAACTGGACGGTGTGCTGCACTGCGGTATAGAGGTACCCGAACATGAGATGTGGGGTGTAGGGGTCAGAAGCACGCTCTAGCTAGACACCGCATCATTACGTGCCTAGGCTGCTTCTGCTTCATGAATGATCTTGGGTGCTTCTCTTCTACATTACACGTAGCAGTGTAGGTTTATTCTAATTCAGAACTCTCATTATCCTTCCTGAATAATTAAATGTTCATCAAAGCATATAAATTTCCTCCAGGTAGTTAGACACCCATAGAATAGAGATCTAGTCACTAGGAAAGGGAGGTGGGAGGTTTTTCTCTTAAATTTGAGAAGACTAAGGTCTTTTCAGCAGCCTGCAGGGCTGTTACACTTCACATGGCATTTGTTTCAGCAGAATACAGTTCCTCATCCTGTCCTTTTCCACTATTTACCTTTGCTTTCCTATTGTGTTCTGACCCCATAGCTCTTCACTACAGACCAGCTGTTGCTACTACACAGCAGCCCATACAGGCAGGCCACGAAATTGAAGGTTTCGTGAGGGTGATGGAGTAGCGGGAAAGATTGCGGTGTCTCTCCGTCTTGGGAGATACTCAAACCTCAGCTGGATGCGGTGCTGAGCAATCTGGTCCAGCTGACCCTGCTCAGAGCAAGGGGCTGGGCCACTCGATCTCCAGAGGACCCTTCCCACCTCATCCTTTCTGTAATTCAAGGATGCAGAAGTGGCATATGACTTGTAAAAGTTCTTTATATAAAGGATATAAAGATATAATATTATTTATTGTCATAGTTTGAATGATATTATTTATTGTCACAGCCACTGTGAAGAGAGTTAACTCTTTCCTGACTAAAACCAGCACAGGGGGGTGGTGGTTAAATAATGCAGAATTACTTAGCTGATTCTAGGCCTGACTGATTCCGTGCCATTTTAGTCAACAGGAGCAGATTCCAAATGTTTTCTGCTAATTAAATGGTATGTAGATTTTAAACCATTTTTCTAAGGAGGGCAGCCCCAGAACACGTCAACACCAAGCATAAAGATTGTTTTACAAAATCTTTACTTCAGATTAATCACAAAAACACTCAGAGAGGAAGGAAAGAGAGTTTAATTTTCCTGTCCTTATGGTGGCTGTTGATCCTTTCTAATCTAATATTTAAAAGATCTTAATTCTAAACATGCTTATTTTGTTATGGTGGCTGATTTGGCTTTATGAAATGTAATGAATGGAAAAAATGTTAACTATTGTATGCTTAATGGTTTTCTCACGTGGAAGTACAGCTATTGTGTTACTATTGTTTTAATGTTGGCTCACTTTCTCCTTTTTGTATACAATCCGTTGCATGTTCCTTTTTAAGAGCATGCTTGTGCAGTTTGCAACAGGAAGTAGCAACTGTCCTAAAATGCAATTGTTGCTTATATTTTTTGCACAGATAGTTTTAGACATTGTTCTTAGAAGTTGATAGGATATTGAGTTGTCTAGTACAGAAAATGAAGGTAATACAAGTTCTTCTAAAAATGCAGTGCTTAGCTTGGTGTGCAGCTGCCATAATTTCTTAAACAAGGTATTGGGGTGTTTGGATTAGCACTCTGCATTCATATACACAGACTTGTGCCTACACGTACACACAGGCTGAAGTTGTCAGAAATTAAAGAAGACTGGGACTTTCCCTCCAGCCCAGATACAGAAAGCACCTGCCTATGTGGTGGGATTTTCATAGGTACTGGAAAGAAAAATTAATTTATAATTACACAGTCTGCACTGAAATAATGAAAAGTAATTCGATTGTGACAGTAGCTCTTTGCTTGGCTATTGAATAAGTTACTTGATATTTTTCATCAGTATGCTCTGCTATAAATTGAAACCAACATATAAAATAACACAGAAAATATTACATCAGGAAACGTTCTATCCAGGATTTTCATAAGAGAGAGAAATCTAATATTATACCCTGCTATTAATTAACATTAGATTTACTATCTGAAAGAAGGTGTTTAAAATTCTGCAAAGTGAGACATGATTATTTTCTTATAGTCTTTCTCATAATCTTCATTTTTTCAAAGGCATTAAGGGACCTTATATTTGCAAAGTGGAAATTATTAAGGATAATTAAGATGAAAGTCTTATTTGATAGAGGAATTCTCATGATGTTTGGAAATACTCCATTTAAATCTAATCTCAGTTCACAGTCCTGCTTTTTAGAATGATTGCTATGTAATAAAGGGAAACCACAAACAGCCAAACTGCGGTTCAGAACTGCAGAGACACTACTTGTGTCCCTTAAAAAAGAAGAATTAAATTTCCCAGTATCTTGTGGTTTTGGTAACTGTCAGATGGATAGAAGACAGGACTGAATGAAATCAGAATCATAATACCTTGAGGAACAGAAAGAACTGTATGGGAGGTGCAAACTCACACTAACCCAGAAAGAAAATGTTGCAAGCATGGAAAAGCTACCAAAATTCAGCTAAAAAATAAAATACTTGAAAGAGCTGTGGACAGAGATGTTCTATTGAGTATTGTTTTGCTTTAGCTCTTACTCACAGATGAAGTATCTCAACTGAAATCTTTTTGAAGTTAACAGGAACTTTGTCAATACTTTTGTTTTTTAATGACCCCTAAACATTAATTTCTGACTAGTCAAATTAGTTGTGAATAGTCAGAATTGGGAGGCAGAATGACGTTTTCTGTATCTCGGTCATGATGCAGTAGAAGCAAACAACAACCTTACTTGACTTTAAATTGCTTCCTACTGAGCAGATATTTGGTCTTCCACCTACCAGTGTTTGTTTTCCTGGCGCTTTTCAGTTGTAACTGAAGATAGACAGATCCTGAATCCAATTGCATTTCCAGGACAGTCATCTGAGTCAGTGTTCCCCTTGCTTCTCTCTTGCTCATTGCAAGGGATCCGTCTGCAGGGGAAGCAGTATGTTATTGCCACACCACCCATCAGCTCAGCTTGTGTTTGGATAACAATTGGAGAACAAATCTGGAGGACAACCATGAAAACGTGCCTGTTTGCAGTGGCAGAACGACTGCAGCACACCTACCCCAAACGCCAGGATGTGCAGGCTGTGGGAAGGTGCTGGGCTGTCTGTCTCTCATTTCTCCTTGTGTTCGGTGTAGCTTTAGAGAGAGCTCAAGGTAGTGACTCTTTTCTTGACACAGTCTATAGTAATTCTGTTTAGTTTAAGCCAGGAATATATAGACAGAGTATAGAACCCAAAAAAAATTGGAGGGGTGTTTCTGAGTTTTCAGTCCTTTATGTATGCAAACAGACCTTCTCTGTCCCCAGTTATAAACTCTGAGTTGGTAGCATTGGGTATAGTTCTATTTGAAGGGATGGAGGGAAGAGAAACAACCCTTCTTATGGACATTGGAATACTGAGGTCACCAACCTGACAGAGCCACTGGTAATCGAGGTGGGCTCAGCCCGTGGTTGGGTTAGCCCTGAAGAAGACAGCACGTGATGGCACGGATTGGAAGCGTGGGATATAAGGTGCTGCTTAGTGGCATGCCCTTTATTAAAGCACGTTTCTTTCTGCATGGGGGTTTACTAGATGGCATGTTCATATCCTGCTTTTTCTTTCTGTCTTTGAAGCAAGGAGTCCTGTACAATTTCATATGGTTGCGATGTGTTTGGGTATTTTAGCAGATGAGAGACAGGGGGTGTAAACCTTTCAAGTCTTGTATTTGAGCTATGAGGTTTAACTGGTCTGATGTGATACTCTTTGTCACATAGACAGGACATTCTGCCCATTTCTCTAGATATCAGATCTTGCTAATTCTTACTGATGTGTTCTGGACTAGAGAGCCCTAAATCATGTCTATTTGGAACTGTATGGAGCCAGGCAGGCACAGTCTTTGGTAACTTTTCATAGCTGTTTCCCATTTAATGTGATCGCTTCCTTTGCATATTCACCCTCTCTCTCCAGTCTTTACTCTTCATATTCAGTTCTTTGATCAGTCATACACTAAGTTTTTTTTAAATATGCAGCTTTTTTAAATTACCAACCACTTACATACCTGCTTAATATGTCACTTTACCAGGAAAGTAATAAGAAGATGAAAGGAGGAAAGTGACTTTTGTGTAGAAATCTGGCTCAAGGTGTGTGTGGAGAAAAAAAATAGTCCTACTTTAGAATGTCTTATCATCTCTGAAATTATGTAGGTATTTTTCAGTCAACAAATTAATTTTCAGATGGAAAATCACAGTTATGAATTGGTTTTGGTCTGCCTTTCAGTCATCATCTCATGCTCCAGCAAAAACTGGAGTTCATAATGATATTGTGGAAACTGCTGATCAAAGGTTGTTTACACGGACTCTGTTCACTGATTTGCCAAAGTTGTCTCATACAGATGCACTTTAATGACTATTCTCTGCAAAACTGACTTTTTAAAAAGATTCTTTAGTCTGATTACTTTGGAATCTTAGTTATTCTTCAGAGTGTGAGATTACATACATATTTGTTTGAAAGTATGTTTTACATGATGATGCTTCAAAAATTTCCATGAAAGGAAGGTATTGCAAAAAATAACAATTAAAACAATCTTATGAACAAAGAAATAGTAATTACAGCTGTAAGTCTAACTAACAGCTTATGAAAAATCATGAAAGAATGGCCGTAAAAAGAATCTGAAATGAGGAATTTTAATTTATCGGTAGATATACATAGTTAAAAATTAAATATAAGCTCTTATGCTGAAAATGTCTCTCTATATAATTTAGTTGTATGGATTTGTAGGTTTTAGATTAATTTTACATGCTAGCATTTACAAGGCAGAGGATTCATATGCTGATACCCACGGAACATATTTTCAAAACGTGTGACAAACAAATAGAGTGCCTATCAACCACTTATCTTTTCTGGAATATTTTGCCCTGTAAGCAAGTATTCCCATAAATAGCAAAGCAGAGCAATTGGGATCTAAGACTACTTCCATAGGATTTATTCTGACATTATAAGCCTGTAGTCAGACTCAAACATCCAACCTTTTTTTTTTTTTTAAATGTATTGATGAAATACTCCTTCCTCTCCTCAAAATGGGGAATTACTTCCAAAATCATACTGTGCAGAATAAAAATTCATTGTAGAACTGCAATTCTCACTATTCAAATAAAAGCTACGAGGTGTGCAAATAAAATAGGAATTTAAAAGAAAAAAAAACTTTTGTTTTTGAAGTTTCATGGTTCTGATTCTGCACAGTTGGACTCACAATAATTAAGGCTTCTAGCTCACAAATTAAGGAGTCTGAAATACATTCAGATTTAAATCGTTAATGCAGTTTTTCCACAACGTGAGACATATTGAAGAAAGCATGGTGTGAAGGCTATGGCGTGATCTTTAATTAGTCATGGATAGCTTCTGCTGTTCAGGAGCCATTAATACAGCCAAGCCATCTTGTTGTTAAATACATTGACAGTCACGCAAATATGAAAGTGTCTGAATATTATATAGGTATGTCTTCCTTTTTATATGAAGTGAGTCTAGGAAGATAGGAGGCTTTCTATGGGGAATAAATAAATTTAATGCTTCTGATCCTCTGTTATAACAGTGAGTTTGCAGTTGAAGATTTACCCTTCTGCTGCTGACTGAGCAGAGACCAACAGTAGATCCTGCGATTCTACCCTAAGAACCAAGTAACAAATTTTGATGGTACAGTTAATGCTGTTTCGTCTCCTCTCTTCTGCAGGAAAAATAAAAACACAGTCAAAAGCATTTTTGTGTTGGTGCATCTGTAGCTAGATCCATCCTAGAAATTCCGTTGTAATAAAGAAACTAGGAAAAGTAAGTTCAAAACCTCCTTCCATTCACTGCTGCATGGATGTATTTAAAACGTAAGCAGACATTTTTAAATATTCCTGTATGTATATCAACATATTTTAGGGACTCGGTAATTTCTCCCTCTTGAAAGGATATGTCCTGTTGTCAGCAATTCCACATTGACCAGTCAGTAACTATGCAAATAGAGACCAGCATGAAGAAATTAGAAATAATCGCTGCATCAGAGACCACACCATTTTCACAAAGGTAAAAAAAATTCTAAACCGACTGCTTGACTGCTTTTATTTTTACTTAGATTGTTCTATAAAGCGTTGGTAGTATGTTCTACTAGTACACGAATCATAAATGAATGGCTGGAAAAACAAGATGTTCAGGGGCTCAGGTTTTAACCATGTTTGTAATTCTGCTTTTTAGCTTAGAAAAAGAGAAAATACCATCTTTCACTTGTGCATTTTAAGAGGGAAAAAGCCATGTTAATATTGCTAGTTATCAGGTAAGGTAATGTTTCGAGTAGTTACATAGATTATTTTTCAGAATTCTTTCATTAGCCTCGCTGTAGAAC
>NW_010271539.1:11790-14277 GCF_000690775.1 Eurypyga helias
CAGGAGATAAGCACACATCTTTGTTGTTAAGCATAGGAGGCCTGATGGTTTCTTTTGTCATACAGCATATATGGTGTCTCAGTCGATGAAGTGCTTTTTGGCCATTTATCTGCGTAGGGAGCAGAACAAGCGACTAGCACAGCAGCAGACCACCACCTAGTGGTACCCAGCACCCTCCCACCTCCTCAGTTCGGATCACTTCCCAAAAGTGCTGCCAGCACAGGAGGACATTCTGGCCCAGATTCAGTCACTCAGTTGCACCCTGAACAATTAAACATGATATTGAACATGCCTGAAACGATACAGCTGTTGTACTCTTCCTTCTTCCACAGAGATACAGGTAGTTGCGTGGCAATTTTAGTGTTTGGATTATGGGTATACATCGTTTGGGGGTGTGAACATATTGTGGAAAATCTTGGCCAACACTTTTTTTCCTATGCTAGCCTAAACACATTGTTTCAAATTAAGTTTTTTATACTTCTGGGTGAAACAAAGTATCTGAAGGAAAAAAAATATCTAAAGGTTATTTATACTTGTATTAATCTTAGAATATTTTCTACAGGTTCCAAGCCATAGGGACAGAAAACGTTCATAAGGTAAGCAATATATAAAAAGCATTCTAGGTCAGATTGTTCTCTTATATAGGTCAAAATACAAAGGTTTTGTTAAGTAGAATTCATTCAGATCGGTTATGACTAAGAAGGGAATCTGGTCCATCATGCAATTTCTTGAGGCTTCTGTATTTTAGTTCAGCTTGCAGGTGAACCTTCTGCACTCCTCCTCAGAGGTTTGGCTGTTCTGGCGTTACTGATTTACAGTGTGTAAATATATATTCGTTTAACTTCCCTGGAGTCTAAAGCTCACCTGAGGACATCTATATGGATGGGTTTCAGAAGCGAAAGAGGGAATAAATTTGATTGCACCACAGTTGTACAGCCAGTACCGCCAAGTGAGGTTTATGTGTACACCCAAAGATTCACTATTGCATTTTGTTGAAAGCCCCATTTTCAGATTTCCTCACTTGACCATGCAGTGGACAAAATGATGCCACAAATGCAGAGACCTAACCCAGAGTGCTGCTTTGGTATTTTAGGAAAACGTTTAGCATCGTTTGAGCACAGAGACACTATTTTAAGTAATGACCTTGCATCTGGATTGCAAACAGCTGCTGTTTCTGGATTCACACAGATGTGATGGTGTTGTAGATCTGTGCGTTAATTACAGGTGGTTTCAGTAAAAAATGGTACTAAAAAGTGTTTTCCTTATCCCCGGTTCAGAAAAAAGCATTTAAGAAAATGTGTTAGACAAAAATTAGTTTCTTTCTTGTCAAAGTAGTATTTCTGTCATTGGCAAAATAGTAAATGTTGGACTACAGCAGGGTTTGGAGGATTAACAGTGTAGGATCTGTGACATCTGCGTAACATGTAAATGAGCGTTTAATGATCATCTTGCATTCCTTAGCAAGATCAGGACTTAATGCAGGTGTGAAAGGCCCACCCATGAAGGTAAAAAAGATTTCTGGAAACACAACCTTCCGAGGAGAGATGGTGGGAAAAGATTTAGAGCAGAAAAAAAGAGGATATATGTAGCAGGAAAGAGATTAAGAAAAAAAAAGGGGCAAGAGGTGGCTGCTACTGCATGTAGCAGTGGAAGGTGAATAATTTAGGATATGAACCTTAACAGAAGTGGTACAGCACTTCAGAGGGGTGGGCAGAGCTTGCATTTGGAGTGCTGAAGAGTAAGAAAATGCAGAGGGGTTCTAGAAACCGAGCAGTGCTTTGGCCAGAACAGCATTGTGAACTGACTGAAAACTCTGAAGAGGCGTTTGGAGGGCGGGAGGAGGTTACAGTAATTGACACAAAGTGATAACCTTACACACGGTGTTTTTGCCCATAGCTTAGGAACAAAAAAAATCCACCTTCTATTCATTGATTTCTTCATGTTCTCTGTAATTTGTATACTTGAGAGAGCATCAATTTTGTTGTCAACTTCCAAACCTTGACAAATTACGTCAGTTTTGGTATAGTATTTTTGTAATTCTTCTAACGGGCTCTGAAAAAAGTCTAATGACAAATAAAAATTAACTCCGGAGTTTTATTCTTACTTTGCTCCTTCTCTCCAGCAGCTTTTTTAGAGCTAAATTTTACATGCATAGATACGTGTAAGGACAGTTAAGTGTAGATTAACACTCTGTGTATGTACGTGTGCCCAGCTGCAGCACCAGAAGCTGGTATTGATTTTGAACTTAAGCAAGGAAAAAATCCAGTTGTGTACTGTAAAATACCCGTTTTCAGAAGCCTGCTAAAAAAAGTGGCCAAGCTCATGGCTGAGGAGGCCGTAGTAGGAGGAGGCTGGCGTTCTCGGCGTGTCGCAGGCCCCGCTGGCCATCCGAGAGGGGCTGAGGGCGGGCAGAGGCGTTAAGCTGCTCGGGCTGTTCCCCCGCAGCTCGCCCCGCTGGCTGGGCGGGCGCCGGAGCTCTGCTGTGCC
>NW_010271540.1:0-13650 GCF_000690775.1 Eurypyga helias
CCGAAACTATTCTATGATTCTGTGATATACTAAATGATGACACTGCGTGGCAGACTTGAAGTGGCTTTGCTGCCTGGCCTTGTACTTTTTTAAGTCTAAACCAGCCCAGACTTCTAAGTGTAATAATAGATTATTTTTATTATTATTACTTATGTGTATATTTTTTCATATGCATTCTTACCTTATCTCAGTTTAATGTTGTTTAATTTGTTTTGCTCATGTCGGGCAATATCTTAGTATCCATCATGGACCAAAATCTCAATTTCTGTTTCTGAAATCTGATTAACTACATTTCCTTTGTTTTCCTGTATGGAAGAAAACCAGCCAGTTTTCAGAAGATGATGATTTTGCTGAATAAGTGAGACACAGATTTCATTGTGGCTCCTTGTCATTATATGTAGTCTGTCTTCAACATACACAGTCATTCTGGTCATGTATAATATTAATGATTTCTAGAAAGAGACAGAGGCCCATGCTGGCAGAGCTTAGTTTTGTTAAAGAAGTTTCTATTATTTGCAGTGTCAAATCATTTAACACGGCACCTTTTCTTCTCATTGATTTGGACTAGGATTTCAGTGTCATCACTTTTCACTTTGCACATATTCAGGCAGGAGATATATAAGAGAAAGCACTCTTGACAAAGCAGTCTATTGTAGAAGTTTTGCTCCAACAGGATTTAAAGAAGAGCTTAAATTACAAAGATAATCATATGGAACTTTCATAGGGACTGTAGATTTTGTTCTGCTGTTTTAGAGGTTGATGTGATAATTGTCAGAACTGCAGACAGAAGCCTTCTCATGTGTCGCTAGTTTTGCTTGAAAACATTTGTTAGCCATTATCTTTTCTCTGAAGTCTAGTGACAGAGAATATTATCCCAGTTTGGCAAATAAAGTGGCAGGGCGTGTTAGCCTTACAATTTGGCAGTCCCAGAAAAATGTATGTGAAATTAAATCCTGTACATTTTTTTCGACACCTTTTATGGTTTGTTTTTGTTAAAGGATCCATTGTGAAACCACAGATAGGGCTGACAAGTTCTAGAGTGAGGTCAGAGAGAATTGGCTTTCAGTAATGTTTTGGTTAAGCAGGTTTCTACCTCTTTGTTAGATGCAACCAGATTAGACACATTATCCCTTTATTTAAGAAGGTTCTCATCAATGTTTTTTCAGAGATTTTTTTTTTTTTAGTGGCATGAGACATAAAGAGAATGATAGAGTTTCTGTTTGTTTTTTCTTTAATTGATATATGGATGAAAAATGAAGAAAAAGGCCCAGTGTGGTGTCTCTAACCTCTGGTCAAGGCTGTAGTCCCTTAGAATCTGTGTATAATTTTTAAAACTGAAATTTTTAAAATAATTTTTAGATGCTTAAATGAATTATTAAAATATCAATTGTGAGTTTTTTTTTTTAATGTTTCAAACATATTTTTGGGGGGAATAATTACCTCAGTGTTTACATTTGAAAATTCTAGCAACTGAATCTTGCCTAATTTTGGGCCAGATTCTCATCTGGCTTCATTCATCCTATATCATTCCATGCTCAGCAAATAAAAGCATACCTTAAGTATTCTGGACTAGATATTCGAAGAGTAAATTAAAATTTGGTGCATATTTTTCAACCTTTGTGGTACAAACTGCCAGACAAGAAGTCCTCATGTACTCCTAGGGCCCAGTCAACCTCCTTTCAAGTTAACTAGGTCTTTATTTTGAGTCCAGTGAGGGTTGATCAGGATCTTGGAATGACGCTTTGGAGCAGCTCAGTGTAAAGAATGCGCAACCAGGCATCTCTGGTCATTGTGGAGGTCAGTGCAGACTTTCAATATTTGACAAAGGAAAACAGCTTTTCTTTTTGCTTGCTCAGATATGTGAAAGAAACAAAATGTTGACACAAAGATAATGTACTTTTAGGCATCAGGAGCACATTGCCACAAACAGACAAAAATAAAGGGGGGGGAGGAGGTGGGAGGAGAAACCTTGGTGCAATAAAAAGAACTTGAGAAACTTGACTAACAAGGTTGTTGAAGTCTATGTTACATTATTGTTCTTTTGTCATCAGGTGCTGGATCAGTCATATCCTAGAAGTCCCTAGGGGTCACGTGCTTCTGACTGGAGTAGGTGATGGTGGTAAACCAAGCTTGTCAAGGCTGGCAGTATACATCTGTTCCCTGGAAGTTTTCCAAGTCACGCTGAAGAATGACTACAGGATCCAGGACCTGAGGGTAAACTAATAGATACCATTTGAGTCTCTTGGGTTCACTACTTCAAGAATGTGTTGTTTTGTTGTTGCACGGGCTTGATAAAAATCACAAGTGAAAGAGTATAATTTTCAGTAACAACCTCTGTGGTTCCTGTGGTTTTCAGCTGTACCTCTTGTTTTCTTTATCTCTAAAAAATAGGTGGTCAAAAGATATTTTAGTGTGTGTTTATATGCTTCACAGAATTTTGGTCGTTTCTCCACTTTTTCCAAGGCAGCTACTTCATACACTACGAAGATGTAGTGTAGGAGCAAATAGGAAAGGAGAGAATGTTTTCTTCCTCTTCACTCCATGCAGACAACAAACGATGCTTCAGAATCTCCGAGCACACTAAATAAGGTTGTGATTGTGGCCAAATTTGGTAGATGCTGGTCCCCAAAAAGCACTTCTGTTAGCCTTAGGCCATGGCTAAGTGTGTGCAGCCCAAGATATTGGTTTTCAGAGGGAGGTACATGCTGTTCTGTTTTGGAAAAGTGCTGCATGTTCTTCAGTGTCTTACTTGGTGCCTAACTTCTTGTGCCCTCCTTCACTGGGCAAATGAGGTCAAATGTTGGCTCAGAGGTCAAATGTTGGCTCAGTTGGCCATTTCTCCCATGCTGTTTTCAACCAAGGAATCTTCTAAGCCTCTATTAACAAGCCTGAGAATTTGATTTCTGGCCAGCATTGACCTTATTTTGTATTTCAAATGTGACCACACTTGAATGCAACAGATGTGGGTTGGGTTTTTTTTTTTCTGGAACTCCATGCCAAAAAGCATTCCATGTCTGTAGCTCTCATAGCACAACAGTCCTATGTTAGGTCTCTCTCGGGACCTCCCATGTGTGATGATAAGTCACAGGGCACCAGTGCACTACTCAGTCTTTTTTTTTTCTTTTTTTTTTTTCCCCCTAACTTGAAAAATATAGTCACTAAGGAAATAAAAAAGTCTGGCAAAACTAAGAGTTCAAAATGAATCTAACTTCTTAGTGCAATTCCCAGACATTATTGGTATGTAATGGCTGCTCTTGATGGGGACTTTCATGGCTGCATCCCTTCTTTAGTACATTTGTGGGAGGATTTCCTTGATTTGTAGTCCATTTTGATCTTTACCACTAGGTCATGTTAAAACCTCAGTGTTTGATATGCAAAACAGAGGCAAACTGCTTTTCCCTTTGGATGTTATGCAGCCAATTAGATATGTAAATAAACTGAAAAAAGTAAGGAGAAATCAACAATGTGTTGTGATGCACTAACATGCATTTCAAAGTTTTTCTGTACCAAGGTTTTAACAGAATATGAGTGATTGCCTCCTTTTCTTACAGGTAGATCTTGCCAGTTTGTACATCGAGACTGGTGCCAAGAACATGCCCACAGTGTTTTTGCTGACAGATGCCCAGGTTCCAGATGAAGGCTTTTGTGTGCTGATTAATGACTTGTTGGCATCAGGTGATTAGACCAACACATTTCTTGAAAGATCTTTTCTAATGACAAATGAACTGTAGTTTCATTGAACTTTAAAGAAATTATTTCTCTTTCAGGTGTTTGTAGAGAGGCCAAGTCAGCCCATCCAACTTGAGCATTGAGTCTAAAACTTGCTTAAAAAAGCATTGACCACTGAGATGAATTGCCAAGGCTTATTGTGCATAAATTCCTCAATATGGGGGGAGATAGGAATCTCTTTCACTTAATGCCAGGTTTGCTTTGATATGATTTCACTGCACAAGTGTAACACACAGCAATGTGATTTCACCCATGTTTTGAAAATTAGTGAATCTGGATTCTGAATGTGGGGATCTGGAGATAGGGTGGAATTAAAATGGGAATAATACCATGCCATACAGCTGGAAAGCATATTGAGAGGGTTTTAAAAAAATTTTTCTTTCCTTCTTTTTTTTTTTTTTTCCAGACAGACTGGAAAACAATTTTTTAACTGCCTGTAAAAAGAGGAACCACTGTTTTGACAGATACATAATTAAGGAGTAACCTTCCTATCGGGGTTTGTTTTTTGTTTTTTGTTTTAAACAGTGTTGTTTTCTCTCCCTTAGAAAAAGAATTCTTTTTTTTAGGTGAAAAGGCGTGGGGAACAGGAAGAAACTGCTTTGTTACTTGATCTGTCTATTATCATAGCATAGCTCTAGCTGTCCACCTAAACCCCATTGTGCTAAAGATTATTTCTTAGCTTGTGTTGTCTAAAGCTTCTCCTAACTACCCATTTGTCTTTTTGCAGGAGAAGTTCCTGTTCTGTTCAGTGATGAAGACGTGGAGAGCATAGTTAGAGGAGTTACAAAAGACATCCACGCCCTGGGCTTGATGGACACGAGAGAAAACTGCTGGAGGTTATTCTTGAGTAGAGTGCAGCTGCAGTTAAAAGTAAGGCATATTTCAGGGGGAAGTGGCTGGTCAGTATAACAACACATTTCAGTTATGTCATAACCCAGCATATATTGGCATACGTCTCTAGAAAGACTATTCGCTGACGTGACACCAAATTTGCCTTTCTCGTGTAACCCCTGTAATAGCCTTCTCTGTGTGGAGACGTGGTGTGCACCAAGTTTTACTGCTAGATTTGTCTGTTGACTTCTGCCTGTTCATAGGAAAGTCACATAGCTGCTCTGTGTCTTAGTTCCATAGTCTTCTATTTTGAATATAAAGATACATTTCAGAGAGTAGTGAGGTGCTGATGAGGAGTTATTGGTGCAGTGAGTGTAATTGTAAATATGCTCCCTAATTACACATACAGTAATTCTGTGTGTGTAGTCAACTCCTGAACACCTACACAAATAATTGAAATTTTCCAGTAAATGTTAATTCTTTCTACTTTTCCTCTGCTATTTAAAACTGGGGAAAAAAATATCCATGTAGCTGTTTTCAGGTGAAAAGCTATTTAGCGATACACATTAATATGATACCACAATTGCAACAAGTGTCTATCTTTTAAACTCCATTCTAGAGGCAATGTGGTTGAGGCAGACTAGTTCTCTCCTGAAAGCTGGAAAGCAGAAGCTGGGAACACTGGTTTTGGAGCGTCACCTTTAGGAACTTTCTGTTTATTCAGGCTTTGAGTTTACACATCATCTGAAACATTTATGTAGCTGACAAGAAATCTGAAATCTGAAAATCATGAACCCTTTAGAAAGAGAATGTTTTGAAAGGAATATATATGCCCCATACTTTGTGTATTGAACTGATCTGTTTGACTGGGGATGACAAGAGCCTTATAGCAGATTATTTCACAGTAGTTTTCTCTGTGGATTTTTTTCTCTGCCTTCTGAACTGTTTAACCACCACTGATTTAAAGACCACTCCTATTTGGTAATGAGATTTTTTTCGAGTTCTTACACTTTATAACCTACCACCTTCTCTTTTTTTTTTTCTCTCATTATCTCTCTTTTTCCTATCATGCTTTAGTTTTGCTGATGTTCCCTCCTATCTCTAACTTTGTTCCCAGCATGTCCATCCCTCCACAGATTTATTCTGTAACTTAAAGGCCAGTGAAGACTTGTACAGGATCTGGCGTGACGCATTCTGTATTGTTTTCACTTTTCCAGAATTCAGTGGCGTGGTCAGTAGTGGTGTTTACCTTCCATATATTTATTTCTAATCAGTGCTATTTGTCTCTGTTTCATAACTATTGCATTAGTGTCCTTTTTAAGAAAGGACAGGAAAAAATATATGATGTCTAATATCTCTCCATTTTCTTCTTTCAGATTTATTTCCCTTTGTGTTTTCCTTATTCCCCCAACAATTTTTTTTTTTTTTTTTTTAGGGCTTTTTGAAAGCCAGCTTTCAAATGCCTTTCACCTTGCAACCATTTCACTAGTCCCCCACTGTGCAAATTAGCACTTCTGGAGGCAAGAACAGGAGATATCTATTCATGTTGCAGGGAAGGAAAGTAGAGACATTATAGTACTGAAGGAGACATAAATTTCCTGAGTTAACACACTGGCAGATATCTGTATGGACTTTTAGTTAGTGCTGGGTGACCTATCACCTCCTCTTTTCCCTAGGTTTGAAGAATAAAAGACTAATAAAATGTGAAAGAGAACAAAAGGGACAATTTAGACAGCTTCAGAATGTTAAAGCTCAGTGAAGTGATATAGTCTCATTTTTCCATTTAATTTAAAAAAAAATCAACATCCTACATTAAGCCACATTTCCATTCTGCTCACCCATCATCTTATACCCTACAGTTCTGTTTATGACGTGGAATCTGTAGCTCAGGAACCGAAACAACACAGTGCTATTCTTTCCACTATCACACTATCACAAAACCAAAGAAATTGGTTTTGTGTTGGTTTTATTTTTGATTGTTTTCTATTTGGAACTTGCTATCAATTCTGCTGGTAATGTACTGAGAACATGCCATGTATGTAGGTGCAAATTTATGTCAGTGTAAGTTGGAATTATGACAGCTGAAGGCAGTGGATTGCACCATTATAAAATACGTGTCCACAAGTGCTCTTAAACATCAGTGTATATTCTAAAGCCATAGATGTTATATGGCTTTTCTTCTGAACTGAACCTCTTCCTTAGTCTGTGTGCAGCCAGTTTTCTTTGTGAGGTACTGATCTCTATGACAAATATGTGGCTGCTCCATTCTGGAACAAGTTTCTTCATTGTGTATTTTCCTTATGTTTCAAGCTTATGTTTCTTTTACATCCCTCAGTGCCAGTTGTGAAGTCCCAGCATTAAGAACCAAACCTGCTAGTTTTAGGGGAATGCCATTTCTCCAATTTCCTTCCAGTAAGCAAACTTGACTGGATAGCTTTAGTCATCAGGTCCTTATAATGGTCTTCTCTCATAGTCATCTCAGTATTGAGCTGGGTCCCCATTTTCTATGGAACTTAGCAGTACTTTAGTTTCATGCTTCTGCCAGAATTAACATCAAACATGGGCAGGGCAGCTGCCCTGCATCGCCACAGGAAATTTTGTCCATATTATTACTATTACTTTTCTTTTAAATCACTGCCTTTCATTACCAAATCCTCTTTCATCAGGACACATTAGCCTTTTGCTTGTGGTCTGTTTTCCACTGACAGAACCTTTATTTTTATCTCTGAATGTGAGAGGAAATTGTGCAGCCCCATCACAGCTCAGCTTTTGGCCAGCTCTCATCGTTGTTCCTCTGAGGACATAAATACACATGCCCATCAGCTTGACTGCTTTGATCCCAGCCAAAAAGAACCATGTTTTTAGGGTTTCTGGTTCTGTGTTAAATAAATGAGAACCCCAGATGTGATTATATTTGTCTGATTCAGTGGGAAATAAGGTTTCAATTGATCATGCTGTCTACCACTTGTTCAATCTGACCTTCTGAATAATTTCTCAACTCGCCAATGAATTGCCACCAAGGACGCAGGTGGATCAGGGACTGACAGACACTGTTAGTGCCCTGCCACCAAATGAAGGCTCAGTTATGTTACTAGACAGCCAAGAAGCTATCAAGGATTTCTAAGATTTGTAGCACACAGAACAGCTGCTTCTGCAGTTGCCAAGCTCTTGCAAAGTTCCTGTTTCTCTACGAAAAGCTCCAGGCTTTTCTCATTTGGATGTCACCCATCTTTTTGTGAGTATTTGGAGACCTGATTTTTAAGGATACATCAATATTAGTAAATTCCTGAGGTCTGTTTTGTAGTCCTGAGGGCTAGTGGCATGGCATGGCATGTCTGACATCCATGTGACTTAGCTTTTCCCTTGCTCTGCTCACAAAATGATGGTAGTAGTGTAGAGCTGGTTTGAAATGACACCTGGTCTTTACAGCTCCCTTACACCTGCTGCAGCACCATTTAGTTTCCCATCTGTAAAATCATGCAAGCAAGTGTTCTAACACTTAAAAAGGATGGGCCTTGTCAGACCAGTGGCCAAATATGTGTCAAGGTGCTCTTTAGTTCATTAGTATTACAATATATTGTTGTGTATTAAGATATACTGTTTTCTATCCTGCTCTATGTTCACTCAGTCAACCTAGAGAGCTTGCATATCTGAGATAAGCAGAAAGAGGTTGAAGTGAGAAATAGAGTGTAAGAGACACATATGTACTGCGGGTAACTGGTGAGTGTGAGACTCAAATGGCACATTTGACTGAAGAGGGTTTTATGTTTTCTTAGGAGTTGTGAATACTACATGGAAATTGCTACTAATTTCCCATTATACCAGTTCTTTTGTTCACACTGATATTAATTTTACATGATACCAGTTCTTTTTTCCACATTGATTGTCTCCATTACTCAGTTGTGCAAATTTAAATCTTAACATCAGATGAAAGACGCTTGCATAGTCCCTCTCAATCCACATTTCTTTCAAAGAAAAAAATGGGTCTATATTGGAGAACTTCCTGTTTTTCTATTACTATATGAGATCCCCTCACTGTAATATTTATATGCTGGTTGTCTTGCAAGATATAAAACATTTCTTACCTGGAGAATTTTCTATTCCTTTTTTTTCCCCTCTGTTAAATTTGACTGTCATTTATGGCCTGGGCGGAAGTTAAATGTTTTCAAAATGTAACCTCCTTGCTTAAGCAAAGATTGTTCAAAATGTAGTCAGTAATAATTACACACATTTCTGCACAGCTCTCTTGTTACGAGATCACCTGGTATCTTCATTATTCTGTGTGCAAAGCAAGCAGTCCACATGGATCTTTGTAATATTGGGAATTCATTGGGGGGAATGCAAATGAACCCTAAAAATAAGCCACATCTAATCCATGCTTGGTGTGATTTTACCATACTTCATTCAAGCTAAAGGAGACAGAAGGTTATGTCATGGTGAGGATCTGTTTTCAAGCATACGCTCTATCCTATATGTTTATTGTCCACAAAAAATAATAAAGAAGGACATAGTTATCTAATTAGGGTGTTATATTATAGCTACAGTTGTGCCGGAATTTCCTGCCTAACAATACAACCTAGTAAAAATCACTCAGTTGTAATTTTGTGTTTTAGAGAAAAGTAACAGTAATTGTAAATAATGTGTTTGGATTTGAGCTCTAAAACTAGCTATCCCAAGAAGTAATTTGTTAAAGGATTGATAAATTGTTCCTCTAAACTTCATCCTGACACAATAATCTACAAAGTTTGTGTGTAGGTAACTAGTTTTACCTTTTGCTACTTTTTTATTGGGTTTAATTGTTTCTATTCATTCTCTGCAAGATTTCTAGCATTCAGACCCACTGCTGTCGTCTTTATTACTGAATTTTGCAGGTGCTTTCATCTAGTTCTTCTACTCTTAGCCTTCATAGCAGTTCTTTTCAACTGTTACCTTCTGCTTTGTAATCTGTGCTTGTAAAATCACAGCTAGGTACTTGAATATGTCTGCATGGCAAGCAAAAGTGTGGTATATCTGTATTTCATGTATATTGAGTTCACCTGCCCTTACACTAGTTGTTTTCAGGGATGTTCACAGTATGTTATGACAGTTGAGTCTGGGATACTTACTCAGGTATATTTCCTTTTTCTTGGTTGGGCTTTGCAGCTGAGTAAGTCTGGTAGGACTAGTGTGTGCCTGGTATTTCTTGCAGACTTTCACTAGGACTCTTTCACAGCAACTTGTGCTAGATGCACCGTTGTTTGCCTGCAGTCATCATTCTAGGCACCTCCTGTTCCATACTCATTTCTCATGGAAGTTAACTGTTGAGAGGCTTGTGTGTCCTGTCGTTATCCACATAAGCTCAAGTAGTACTGTGTTGGATAAGCACAAGATTATAGTAGTATGTTCTGATTTTTATTCTAACATACTCTTTAAAACTTTCAGAAATTTTTTGAGGGGTAGACAGGGGCAAGAAGGGAACAGATGGGTTCTGAGTATGTCTTAGTAAATCTACAATTTAGATGCTAGGGTACGGTTAAAGGTTAAAAATCCTGAAAAGTCAGTATTACCTTCTCAGGGATCTGCAGGTCTTATAAACTAATGAAGCTCCTTATAAATACAAGTATTTCTTTTAACTTATTCCTAAGAACTTATGTTGGATAGAGAAAGCACCTTCTCCCATGAAGTTTAACATAAGATTAATGTAAACAGGGCATAAATAGTAATCATTCCATACAAGAAATTGTTTAATATTTAGGGATGATAAAAAACTATTTAGGGTACAAGAGTAAAGAAAACACTAAATTCTGATTTGTGTTTGGCAAATTGTCCAAGACTTTGGACTCTTCTTGTAGTCCAGTACTTCGAGAGTCAAGTCCAAATATGAGCAATGTGAGCAGTGTGGGAGGGTGTAGAAGATGCAACTTCTAGCAAGGCTGTGCATGGTTTGCAGCTTTGGAGGTGTGATAGATTCAGTTTGGCACTGTTGCTGTAGCAAGGGCACTTGTAAGAAGCACATCAAAGTGGGGACAGAGATCTCTAGGCTCTCCGTTCCATTAGTGAATACCCTCCATTTAGAAATATAAAGAAGTAAATGGACTAAAAAATGGTGGAACATGCAGTTAATTTACAGTTCACCCTAAAGCATGGGTTTAGGAGCTCTAGTTTATTGAATTTTTATGGTTTGTTCACTAGTAAAGATTTCAGTGAATTCTCTTATTTTATGACCCATTTAATATTTTAGTCTGTATCATTTCTCTTCCTGTCTGTCACAACATGGGAGACTGTCATTGCTTCTGTTTCTCTTCCTTGCTTCTTCCTCTTACCTTTTTTCAGCTCTTTTCTTTTACAATTGTTTCACATGTCTTCTGCCTTTCAGCTCCCCTCTTTCCACCATGGCTCCCAACAGAAGGGACCACTTGTGCTTTTCTTGCTTGGCCATGTCACACCCTTTTGAAAATGGTGTCATTGATCAGAAGCCTTCAATAATCTGATAATTCCACTCAATTTGTGAAACCATGAGAAAGATGTGTGTTGTGAGATACAACCTGAGCAGTGCTTGTGACCAGACACATTTCTTAATTGATTTTGCTAAAAAGAGTGGAAATAGGAATAATAAAAAAGGACATACCCTGTAGTTCAGCATAAAATCCAAGCTTTACAATATGTTTGAATGTCCCAAGAAACAGCTTCTCTTCCAGCAGGTTTTCTGAATGATGGTAAAGATTTTCTTGTTTTGACTTAGTTCTACTGAAACTTACTCATCTTTGCTCATAACTAAAGGTTAATTGCAGAAATTGTTATTTTTTCCAGTGCAGAGATGTATTTTTAGAAACTATGACATAGTGGCAAGGCTTTTCTGTTTTCCATCTTATCTTCTTTCCAGATACCATAGAAGTTTTTTCCCCTATTACTATCTACTCGTCACTTTCTCTCTCCTCTCTGACTGCTTTAAAACCCAGTGAAGTATTGTCCCAGGTCAACCTCCTCCTTTCTTCACTCCTTTTTTTCCTTCTTTACTTTCAACTTTCTGTTGTTCCTTTTTCCATCCCATTTTTTCTTAATAGGCAGTGTCAATTCTTGATTACTCCAGAGGCAGGATAAACCTGTCAGCTCCCAAGCATGCCTGACTGGGCTCTGGCCCGGCTCTTGTGACTGTTGGGGAAGTGATAGTCTGTTCTGATACGATTTGTGTATTTTCTATTGGAATTAACAATGTTAATGCCCGATGATTTAAGAATCCCTGTACAGCAAAAATAGCTTATTTCATATGAAGTCTATGAGAGAGACTCCACTCCTGTCTTAACAGCCTGGTGTCTGTCACTTTGCCAATTAACTAAAAGCAAACACAATGTCCAAAACACATGCTAATGGCAGTAAGTAGGTCCACAGGTACAACTGTGAGACTAGAATAATCCTTCCTTCCCAAATGTGAGTTGCTTTGGGTAGGCTCAGTGAAACAGCCAATCACAGATTTATTTATTTTTCTTCCACTATCTAGCCTACCCTTGTTTGGACATCTCTTTCCACTTTTGTAAAGAATAGTCTCAAAAACTTCACATACAAACCAAGACACAGATCTCCTTTTCCTAATTTTAACAGTGTATTAAATTGGCAGGAAGTGGCTTGAATAGATTTAGCAACTCAAGAACTGCATTTGTGTCACCATGACCAGTTGAACATGTGGGACTATGTTATTATTTAGAGCTACCAAACCATGTAACTGATACCAAGGTGGAGAGAGGGGAAGGAAGCTGCAAGTATGCTGTGTTTGTACAGTGGAAAAGGAGTAAAATCTATTTGCCCAAGGTAGTTGACAAAGTTTATTAGCTGCCAGATTTGGTTTGGAGCCTCAGCTGGGGCGCTGGCACTGGGCCGTGGTTCATTACATGCCATTCTTTGATTGCCTCAACTTGCCGTGTGTTTCTTTTCTCCCTCTTTTCCCTCCCTCCTCTCCGCAGGCCGTTCTGTGTTTCTCTCCTGTCGGTGCCACGCTCGGAAGTTCCCAGCCATAGTTAACTGCCCCGCTATTGATTGGTTTCATGAGTGGCCATGGGAGGCCCAGCACTCCGTCAGCAGGAGGTTCATTGAAGCAGCCAAAAGGGTCGAGGTACAGTTTCAAGCTCGTCAGTCTTCTAAGAAAGCAACGGAGATCATTGAAAGATCGATAACTGAATAAGCTGGGAAAAAACCACAATGCTTTTTTTACTCCTTCTTTGCATACTTGTTGCCTTTGGTGTTCAAGCTCACCCCTGCTAAAAGCTGAATTTTTATGGTGTGTGACTGCCCAGTTCCTTCTGCAGGGTTTGGAGACCTCTCTAGCACAGGCAGAGAAGTGAGGGGTGAGAAGAGAGGCATATAATTCATAGCACTGTCTTTGCAGTATCCTTCAGCTCTAGGCTTTTTAGGATCTTATAGATACAGAATTTATGTAACCCTTTTCCATACAGTTAAATATATTCACTAGTGCTGTAGCAAGTGAGACTGAAATATTGCAGTGCAGAGCCGTGGCTAACTCAGTAAAAGACTTTCCTCTGTTCAGCAACTAAGCAGGTCAAAATCTCCCCTGTAACCACATGGCAAATGCATTTGGAGTTTTAATATTTGGGCAATTTTCCCTTTTTGTTTCCTATAGGTCTGGAGTGTGACTTACTGGGGGTTTTTTAGGAAAAAAAAAAATCAAAATCATGTATTAGTGAGTTTTCTTTCAGGCTTTCAGAGCAATGATTGACTGGTATTCTCCCAAGAGATTTAACAAGCTGCTTCTGTTGTCCCAGCCTGCCAGTCCCCACTGTCCCAAGCAGTCTCTCTGGCCGCTGCTGGAGCAATTCACACAGATCTAGAAAAGATTTACTTTCTTTCAGCCGTTGCAGACGCAGGGGTTTTGTTGTTGAGGGCTCTTGTATTTGGGCCCGTTTATTTGTGTGGGAGATTGTGATTATGAGAGCCTGAGGATTTCAGGAATACCCAAGGAAAAGCCTTGTGGGTTCAGCCAACTGCAGCACCACTCCCCAGGCAAACCTCCGCCTAACAGAGCGATGCGTTTACAGCACCTACACATGTGCAAAACACACGGAGCCGTCAGGAAAGCAGCCGAGGGAGCTGGGGAAGTCA
>NW_010271541.1:0-23941 GCF_000690775.1 Eurypyga helias
GGCCACGGCTTGCAGCTGCCCCTGTGAGGTGGTTTTTCATTCGAGTGAACAGGAAACTGAAAAGACAAGAGCCTTGACACAAGTCTCTGAAGAAATAAACAGAAGTATCATAACCTTAATTTACCTGAGGGAGCTGTTACCTACCCCCCTTGTGTAGACTGTTTTTCAGAACATTTTGGACGCCTCTCGGCAGGCTGCAGAAAGGGAGAACTTGTGGCACTAAGCTCTTGCTTTTGCAGCCACTTTTTTGTCCCAAATGCTCTGTATATGCAGGAAAATTCACAACCGCTTTGCTCTCCCCCTCTCCCTCTGGACAGTTCTAATAGGACAAAACCATCAGCAGAAGGGTATCTACTGAGCAAAGTGGGTCTCATGCTGGGGGAGTCATTCCTTGGCCCTGCTAATTAGTCACAAGTTATTTAATTTGGTTATGGTGTGGTTCAAAGGAGGAAGAGCAAGTCTTATGTCAGGCCAGCTTTGGCTGTGACCCTGAACCTTGCCAGCCAAAAGTGGCTTCTCGTGTTAATCTATTTTAATCATCCCTTTACCAAAAAAAGACAACTCACTCAACTTCCCTTGCCTATAATTTAATTGACCCCTTTCACTTTTACAGTGTCCCATTCCCCCAAAAAACCTATTGCACTAGCAGCAGTTCAGCAACAGGAGGAAAGAACACGAAGAAGGAAGCCTAAATGTTACTTAGCCTTCAGAAAATGTGGACAATTTAATTTATGTGCCTGAACATGTTCAGTAAAACGTGCCTTTGCTCACAGAATAGATGATGGAGGTCAGGAGAAGTGCACAGCCTGGCAAATGGAAAGTGAAAAGCTGCACGTGCTCATGGCTAGATAGGGCTGTTCACTAAGCTGAAATGCAGCCTGACTGGAACACGTACTGCTTCAGCCACCGCTGCCTTCTGCTGCGGTGCACAGACCGTGACTCCATCCGATGAGCACTCGGACTAAGCTGCCAACGAGAAATGACCGAAATCAGGCACTTGGATAACACAAATGATCCCTTTTGAGCTTGCAGACTGATAGGCAAAGCCTTCAATGCAATCTAAAAAAATAACCCAGTTTCCTTATGTTTCCTCCCATTCACTGGGAGCAGATAATTTCTTGGTACAGTGTTGGTGAAGCGTGGTTTCCCACCCGGTGTGTACTGAGCTCCATCTTTACCTGTGGCTGTTCTGTGGTATCAGGGGAAAGCTCAGCTATAGCAGTGCAGAGTTGGGACAACAGCCTGCTTCCTTAAAGGCTGGTTTGGACTCCTCCTGTCTCACTTCTGATTTGCGAAGGAGGCAGAAGAGTCCGCTTCCCCTTTTCGCACATTACGCTATTCACAGTGAGGTATCAAGTCCCCCGTGTCCTGTTCAAACTTCCTCACCCTCACAAACCTGTGGAACATGTAGCCAGGCTGAAGCTGACAGACAAGGCTAGTGCAGGAATTTTGGTTTTCATTTACACTTAGAAATGTTTTGACACCAGATACGAATGCAAGAGTGTGTACTCTGTGGGGATGTACTCAGCGTACCGCGGTTAGATTCCACAGACCTAATCTCAACATAGGTGTGCAGTTGCAAGTTTTTGTAATATCTCCAAATATCCATAACTAGCACTAGTTGATGTAATTACTGCACTGCTGGCTGGGGTTAAACCACAGCTAATATCTGGAACAAGTGTGCAACCTGACGCGATCACGGTACAAATACTCAAGGCAGCAGTGCAGCAGTGAGGTCTCAGGCTGTTCAGGGTCCCTACAAAGCCAAAACCCTCTGTTCTTCACTAACATCAACAATAAGGTTTTTGTCATAGTGTAGGTACCCTGAGGTGTAACAGCACGCAGGTGAAAGAGCAACTTAAAGATTCCCAATACGAACTTTGGCTGTCATTTATTCTACTGCTCCAAGTTGATCTGCTCATTGAAACATGATGCTGAGTGGCACTGTTTATTTGGAAAAATCTCATAAACTCTGCTCTCTGTCACAGCTGAGAAGGATCACACTATGGCATTTCTAATGAAGGATTTATTTGCCTTCCTCTAATTTGGGTGGCGGAGGCAAAGAGAATTTGTCCTAAAGTAAGCATAGCTCAGCTTTAATCTAAGGATGTCACTAGTGTCAGCTCATTTTCATGTTATTATTAGACCTTGGAGGATCATTTAACATTTACCATTTTCATTAAAAGTGCTGTATTTGTTGAAGCAATCATTTAGATAGAAGGTCATATAAACTTGACACTAATTCACTGCTGCTTTTAAGTGACTTAAGCTGTGATTACACAGACATTCTCCAGCAACACAGTGCTTGCAACACCTGCTTGTTTCCATTAAACACCCGTTCCAATCACTGTGTAATGACATCAGACATGAGGGGTGCGCGGGGTGGTCCCGTGCACTTCCCTACGCTACACAGCCGACCAATGCAGAACCATTTCTCAAGTGACAGCGCAGATTTCAAGTGATGCAAATAACGCTTTCCTAGGAAAACTATGGAATAGTCTAATATCTGAGGTGGTTCTATTATTTGTTGTACTCCTTTATTTGCCACTGATTAACAGAAATCGTACTTTTTAAAGCATATAGATGCCTGAAATCAACTTAACTCCTGACTGCTACAAAACAGGAAAAAAAGTGAAATCCTTGTTTTTTCTTTTATGATCTGCTGTTATGAAGAATATGCAACTTAATGATTGTAAGAAAATTATCTGTTTGCAGGAATTCCAATAAGAACAACTCTTGATAACTCCACAACAGTCCAGTACGCAGGTCTTCTTCACCAGCTCACCATGACAGCTAGGAGCACAGTGAGAGAGATTGATCCCCAAAATGATCTAACCTTCCTTAGGATCAGAACAAAGAAACACGAAATTATGGTAGCTCCAGGTAATATTTCTATTAACGTAACAATAGAATTTTATGTCCTTTTACGTTTCTTTTGCTTCACAAATAAGGCTACCAATGCAAATGCATTTTTAAAGCAAGGACATGAAAATATAACCATCATAAAACCAGGTACGTTAGGATTTAATGTACAGAATTTATAGTGTTCAAGCTTGGAGGTGACCAAACAAGCCTCAATCCCATTAACAGGCTGGTTTCTGTGGGTTTTCACAAAGGAAAACTGGACAAATACATGTATCAAATAGTGTGTGCCTGTCAGAGAATCGCAGAATCACAGGATGTTTTGGGTTGGAAGGGACCTTAAAGCCCACCCAGTCCCCCCCCCTGCCATGGGCAGGGACACCTTCCACCAGACCAGGGTGCTCCAAGCCTCATCCAGCCTGGCCTTGGACACTCCCAGGGATGGGGCATCCACAGCTTCTCTGGGCAACCTGTCCCGGTGCCTCCCCACCCTTTGCAGGAAGAATTTCTTCCTGATGTCCAGTCTAAACATCCCCACTTTCAATTTAAACCATTACCCCTTGTCCTACAACTATGTAGTATTAACAGCAGCAGATCCATTTTAGCTCCAAAAAGATGTAAAAAATCTTTTGTTTCTAAAAATTATTTTTCACTTGGTGTGTTACCAGGGCGGGATTGGTGTCAGATGTGCAGAATTATCTCCCTTAAAACAGCCGGGGAATACAGCCACCTGCTTCTCGCTGACGTTGACCGCAGGTGGAGGGTAATGCCTGGGGGTGTGCGCAGCAGACAGCAAGGCCGGAGTGGCTGCGGCCAATTACCAGTGCAAGGTGAACGGGGACAGAGGCCGTGATGGCTTGGGGCTGAGCGCCCGCCGTGTGCGTAGCTGACTGAGAGACTAGTGGTGCGCAGGATTTGGACAGGCATCCAGGGAAGGCATGCAGAAGAGAAAGCAGGCGTGAGGAGGGCGCTGGCTCTGGGCGTGTGGTGATGGGCAGCCCTCACCGGGGCAGCCCTCTGATGCTGGCGTCACAGCAAGTGCGGGGCAAGGGTTCCGCACTCGGCAGGCATTACCTCACCCCCCTGGAATTATTTATAATGCTGCTATGGAACCAGTCTGTGTGAAGGAAATCTGGCACTACCGTGAAGTGTTGACATTAGTCATCAGCTGATACTAAGATTAAAATTTTAGTTTAGTTTCTATTCTGGAGTCTACACCTCATGCATTTTTTAAATTGTGGTTTTTGCTCACTGATTTAAACTGAGCCGCTTGATTCTGCTTTTGCATTTGCCCTTCGCTGATTTTTCCGAGGTGGCTGTCTGACTAGTAACCGTTAAAGCATGTTGACCTGAAGGTAAGTGGCACGAAATGTGAAGCTTTTTTGCTCACAGGGCGATGAGTTGTTAAAGGCTCGATTGTATTTTGCTGTAATAGAAGGTGGCAAATGAACCACCTGTGATTTATATGCATAGAATCATAGAATCATAGAATGGTTTGGGTTGGAAGGGACCTTGAAGATCATCTAGTTCCAACCCCCTGCCATGGGCAGGGACACCTTCCACTAGCCCAGGTTGCTCAAAGCCTCATCCAGCCTGGCCTTGAAGACATCCAGGGATGGGGCATCCACAGCTTCTCTGGGCAACCTGTCCCAGTGCCTCCCCACTCTCTCTGTGAAGAATTTCTTCCTGACATCTAATCTAAACCTCCCTGTTTTCAATTTATACCCATTACCCCTTGTCCTATCACTACAGGCTTTTGTAAAAAGTCCTCTCCCAGTACCCTTGTAGGCCCCCTTCAGACACTGGAAAGCTGCAATGAGGTCTCCTCAGAGCCTCCTCTTCTCCAGGCTGAACAAGCCCAAATATGCAGTTGCTTTTGGATGAGAGCGACAGGGCAGGAGTTCGGCTCTTACCTCACAGATAAGACCTACCAAATGCACTGGGTGCCTTCAAGAAATGTTTAATTTGAAACAGATACTGTTAAACAGCTCCATCTGAATTGTTTCCAAAACTACCCTGGGCCTTCTGAACTAGGCATGCTTTGAGTTTACTCGCAGCAAGAGTCTAGTCAAACCTTTGCTGCTTTCTGCATGTCGCAACGGGGCTCTCGGTTTGGAGTGAATTGGTTAGCGAAGGGGAAGGAGTTCCCTGCACCTGCGAAGGGGCTGCAGATGTCAAAGTTTTGTATTATAACAAGTGCTAGCTTCCAGGTGCTTATCTTGTGACTTGTTTAAATACCTTTACAGCCTCTTGAAAGCAGAGCTACTGCTTACTAAAAGAGTTTCAATATGGTACAGTTAAGCTTTATGACACAGATTTTTTTTTATCTGTAATCGCAGATTTTTCTACAAATTGCTTATATTTTCTGAATGGTTTTTTATATCAATGCCATTGCTTTTGCTTATGTTTTATAAACAAATAAAAAGTTGGAGAGGGATAGATGAATAAAGAGCATTTACCAGGAAATAAGGTAAAATAATTTTAAGTAAACATTTTTATGTCTTTTTGCAGATAAGGAGTATCTCCTGATCGTTATTCAGAACCCATGTGAATAGTCCTGCTACGGCGATATTTTTAGAGACAGTGATGTAGTTCTACTTGTGAAACTAATATTACTTGTTGGAGTTTAATTCAAACATAGCGCTAAGTCATTTTACATGAAGTGTAACTGTCATGACTGAAATGTTGCCAATTCAAAGCTCTAAGTTGTAGCTGTACCAATTTGTATTTGGCAAATCATAATGCATTTATCAAAACATTGTATGTGTGTCTTGATACTTGGAAGAGCAGTAATAAAGCAAAACGCTTAACACTCTCTGTAATGGATGTTCAAGCTATTCTGGCAGTTAAATCATTCCCGTTACACTTCTAACATTGTGCTGGAGGAGGAATCGTACCTGAAGGGAAGGTGTCGATGGTGCGTGTCCATGCACCTCTAAATGCATCCCTGTGAGCTAGAGTAGCCCCAGTTACACGAACCAAGAACACAAGTGTAGTGCACGTCACTAACCATGGAGTGGACATTGCCCTGTCTTTTACTCCTGGGGGTTAAGTTTTCTAAGGCAAGAGAAGTGAAAGAAAACCTCTCTTTTACTATTTTCCAATTTCTACAGAAGGAAACAACAGCTTCACGTAGTATTTCCAGTACCGGGAATTCCAAGCAGACAAAGTTGAGCCTGCACTCCAGTGCAGAACTAGAGTCAGCTTGTCGGCACACAGCGCTCTTTGACAACCACGCTGCAGTGCCAACTGGTAGCTACTCAACCCTTTGGATCCAATACACGAGCCATACGCCTCAGTGCCGTGGGACAAAGGGTGGCTGAGAGCTCAGCACGTTTCCAAACCAGATCCATGTTCATACAGTGGCACTGGAGAGCAGATACGTATTCCCGAGCGCCTTTGAAACAGATGCACTGGTAAGAGGCCACTGTAGGGTTAAGCCTTGCACTTGGCTACATGCTGAGACAGTGTGAAGCTGAAAGGAGTTTGAGCTGACCCTGTGCTTGGAAAAATATCCAGAATGCTAGAAATCACCTCAGGTTATGCAGATTGAATGTCACTTTTCTCAATTAATTGTTTAAAGCTTCTGATTGTCTTCAGTTAGTCACAGGAAGTCTTTTCAAACCTCAGTGTTTGCTCTGACATTGAGAAACAGCTTGGAAAGGCTGTATTTCCCTGAAAAATCTGGGAGAGTCGGTCCTGCTGCTGGGAGCTGAAGGTATCTAAGCATTGAGGTCCCAAAGGCTTGCAGGCAGATCCCAGGCCCGGGCAGTGGGGACCATGGAAGATTCAGTGAGGCTGTGCGTTGAGGAGAAGGGATCCCAAAGGCACAGGGGCCCAGCGTGATGGCAACGGAGCACAGCGATCCAGCTGCGCTGGCTATTGGAAATCGTAAGGATGTGTGAATCAACGGGATGCTGTTGGTGGCACCTCTGTAGTCAGTGCTGTGCCAGAGCAATTTCCATGCTGCTGGAGAGTTTTTAATTATGCACTAGAAAACAACCGTTTGTTTGTAACGAACAACACATTGACATGGGGCGATGCTTTCAAAAACGAAGGTTTTATTTCTTTTGTCTGCTTCTGCTGTGATCATTTTAAAAATCCAACTTACTTATTGCCATGTATTGATGAATATACGTACTGGTGAATTTACTAATGTCCTGGCATGCCAAACATGTACCAGTTCAATGCCCAGAGTTTTCACCTCAGCACCTACCCAAAGGTATTGCTGAATTCCAACTACTATTAATGTGTATTTGGAGCAAATAGTTTTCTTTCTGTAGTTTTCTCCAAGAGCATTAAATTCCAGGGAGGTTTCACTGTAGACGTCCAGAAAACTGCCAGAATTACAGTCCCTGTTACACTTTTCTATTGTCAAAAATAATATTGGTGTTGCAATTTCCAGCATCACTGAAAAATGTCCTTCAGCCCAAAGAACACAGCGGCGCATTGCAAAGAGAAAAGCTTAGTGCCTGGCAGTGTCCTTTCATTTTTGCCTTTCTGATACCTGTGTTAGCTCCCTTTACAGACTTTAATCCAATATTTATTAAGCAGCTGATGATTGTTATAGCTTGATAAAGCGCTGAAAAACCCACTTAAACCAAATCATTAAAACTAAACCCACGCTAAATCATTTTGCTGAAAAGCAGGTTTAGGTGGAGAAATGGCCTGAAGCAGATAAACAGAGCTCTCCACGGGTCCAGTACTGCTCACAGATTAGTGCCTTTCCCTGTTGCACAGAGAAGAGGGCAAAGTTTGGGCCGTCGGGAACGACGTGGGCGGCAGCAAATGCTGCGCAGACACGGGCTGAGCTGCGCTGCTCCTGCCCGGGCAGTCTCCACTCGGGTTTCCTTGGAGGCACCGTCGCCTTACACGAGCCTGGCAGCATCTTCACTAGGGAGCGTAAACTGAAACACTCCATACCCTGGTACTGCATTCCTGTTTTCTGTCAGCAAAACAGGCTGGATACGTGTAATCTTGTCATTTAGGTCTTTCAGCGGGAGAGGGAAGAGATGCCAGTGAGGTCTCTAACAGTGCCAGCGGAAAACCCTCGCCGGCGCACTGACCGAACAAAGGTGGGACACTGAAACGGGACGGAGTCGTTATTTGAGCACCACAGAGGTGTTACAGCGGGTCACTTAGGCTGTCATCATGTGAACCAGCAGAGATTTAACTAGTTAACCATTAATGGGGGGAGGCTGAGGAAAGAAGCAGCATGAGAGATTAAACTGGTGGATGAGCAGGTTGTCAAGGGAAGGCTGAGCACGTCAGGAATGGCTGTCGTTCACGGAAAGGCAGCGCTGGGTTGAACTGTAACATGCTAGTTAGGCAGTGGGCCAAGGGATAAATTATGTCGGTATTGTGCATTTGGGGTCCTCAAAGTAATCGGGAACCGAAAGTTGTCAGAAGCCCCCCACTGTCAGAGTACCCTGGGTGTTCGTTACCACGTGAGCTTTCAAAATGTGCGGTCCCTCACGCGACCCCAGCTTTGGCCAGCTGAGTGCATCAGGGCAGTGGCTCGTTCTCCTGCAATTTGCTCCTCTGCCAGCTCAGCACTGTTCAATATTTCATCCAATGCACATTCGGTGCATTTGGTAGCCTGGCTGTCTGTGGAGTTACCTGTTTCTTTAGACAGACAATTACCATCTAGTCCTCGTCACACAGTGCAGACGGAAGTATCAAACGGTGTATTTTTTGGCTCTACTCTCAGCAAACTCACAATGTCCCTAGGCCGCTGGTCCGACATTGGTACGTTATTTGACTGGCTACAGCTATGGGATACGCTGAGGGTGACTCTCAAACTGCGCAAGCGATAAAGCTTCTCTCGATAATGAGCTGCTATTTGTCATTTGCGCAGGAGTTCACGTCTTTGTATTTTGTGAGGTCTGGGAAGGGCATTCTTGTGGTAGGATTCTTCGGAGGGAGCGTAATGGTGAGGAAGGCGGCGTTACATACTACGGCCTAATGGTCTGAAGGGGACAGTGTTCATTCAGGATGCTCACAGCTCACCTACGAAGCACTAAGGTGTTACACAGAAATTCTCCTACTGCCAATGAATGAGTGATCAGACCGTGTACTCTGTCATGTATTAATTGTGCTTGCCAACATAATTCCAGTGAGAAGATCCTCACATTTACTCACAGCTTCATATACAGCAGTATTATATACATGGCGGGCATATACACCTGTATATATGGATATAACACATGTATATGTAATTACTGTTAATGTCCTTGGCAAAGTCTGTTGGACCACACTGATGCTCTGAAGATACTGTCTGACTGAAAGTGCTAATAATAGAGAACCTGAAAAGGGCAGATTAGTAAAATATCAGTCATCTGAAAAGGCAGTTCGGAATTAATACTATTTTCAAGAGTTATTCAGTTAGTTTGGGAACTAAACAGTGGCAGCAGCACTTTCAGTAGCAGGGGGTTTCCCTAGCAAGAGGAATCAATCCCAGTTCCATGGTCTCAGCTCAGCAGGACACAGGTTCTGGGGTGGGCCCGCAGAAAAAGCCACATTTTTCCCAAATAAACTGATGTCACCCTTTTAATTATGCTTCAATTATTAAGTTACAATCTAGAGACAGCAGATAATTCCCATATTGATTTTTCAAATCTCAGGCAGCTAAATTAGCATAGCCAGGAGAATTCCAAGTTTGTGTTCCCTTCGCCTGGCACCTGAACAAATTAAATCTCTCAGTTTGTAGAAAAATTAGGTCATACCAACAAGGTTCACTGCAGGACTTCACAGTATCCATGGGAGAAAGGAAGGCTGATGCTTGGAGAGAAAGCCTGGAATGTCCTAAGTTAATTAAACCTAACAGCAGAGGTACATGGTATATCTGTTCAGATCGTGGCACGGATTTGAACCTCTCTGAGTTTCAGGACATTCACATTTGGGGACACAGTGGGACTAGAAACAGACCCTGTAAAAAATGCAGCGACTGGCAGGAAGGTAAAGGGCACAGGGAGATCCGAACTGATTCCTTGATCTTTGCAGGCAATTTGAAAGAGAAAAGGTTAATTCTCCTTCAGGATGCAACCAAGCAGAAAATCAGCTGGTGCAAATACACACAATTTTCGGCCATCTCTGCAAATCATCCTTAAATAATAATGAGAGCACTCAAGAGTTTGCTTCTGAAGAACTTTCAACAGTCACATTGAGCAGGGTGCACTGTTTTCTTCCAAGTGGCTGCGTGACAAGAGGACACGAGTCGTAACTGCCCCACTCTTCGGGCAGCCGGGGCTCTCGGCTCTGTATAGTGTTTGGGGTGGTGCTGCAATAAGGACTGTTCTTCCTCTTTTCCAAATATACACAGGTCTGCCTTTGACCCGAGTACCCTTTTACCTGCCCTGGCTCTGCAGCATCGATTTCAGGGAAATTGCTTCGATCTAAAGCAGTTAAAATAATACACAGATACCATCACCTTGAGTGCTTGCCAACCAGGTCAGAAAGAAATCTCGACGTGCTTTCACTGCTTTGCTTTTAAAGACAACAGCACTAGACCGTTCTCTGGTGAAGATGGACAGGAGTCAGCGTTAGGTACCAGCTGGCAATAGGGTTACAAGTTACTGTTCAAAGGCCATGACTGCAAGGAGCAAAACAGCTTAAAGAGAGGGTCAGGCTAAGACAGTTTGCTATAATATGTCTCATCATTAAAAAAATAGCATTCAATGGCACTTTGCATTTTCAAAGCACTGTAGGAATGCAGAGAACAACGTGGCACTGAAGGACTTCAGATACCACAGAAGCTACCAGGAGAAGCAAAGGTTCAGCTTCCTTTGGTGTTTATACAACCTCCACGGTTAAATCAATGACTGCAAGGTACGACAGCAAGGGATGGGTTCATTAGCACTACTCAAACAGTTTAAAGTGACTTTTCAAACACAGAAGGAAAACTCAAGGATCGAGTAAATTGTTCCTTCCCCCTCTTGCCCCTTGTCCTGCAGGGAGCATGTATCTGTGGGATGAATCCATCTGTCTGTCAAACCTGTTGCTCCCTCAGAATCTGGTCTCAAGAGCAGTGTCTGCTGCTTACACCCCAAACCGCAGCACCTACCGTACAACTGCTGCTGCTGAAGTAAGGACTTAAACACATTCTTCTGCTAAAATCAGCTGGAAATCTCATGGCCACCTTCTCCAAGACTCCTGAGCCCAGAGTGACTTGCAGTATCTCACGATGCCTGGCTCAGGCTAAAGCCCAGAACAGTGTAGTCAGAGAGAGATAACAAATAACGACAAGATACTGAAATCAGTAATGAAGCTGTACCATTTCCATACAGAATTCTTACTGTCAGTTGTGAAAAGCTGACAGTTTCCTTCTAATTTACTAATTAGCTGCAGTGATTTATAGGAGACTGTGCCCACCGCTAGAATTACTCTTTAGTCTGCAAAACAGTCGTGGCCATAGTCTGTACTGGCCGGCTTGGCTGAGGGCACGTGTGTCAGGGTGGTGGAGAAGAATCTGGAAATGCTCTTATCTCTAAGCAAGTGGAAGAGTGGAGGCAGGTGGAAAAGTGGAAAGTGTTCCTGCCTGAGCAAAGGTTTTATTTGCTGTGACATTTTGTTTAAGGAAGTTTATAGCTAAACCATAATCCAGAGTAAGAAGAGACTGACTAATCCACAGTCTTTATGATTCCAGAGGATTGTTATTTGTAGAGTATTCTATGGGGATTTCCCCAGTGCATAATTCCAGGAGCGTTCTCAGTGTACTTGCCTTTGTTACCTCCATGACAAAACCATCCTTGGCCTGAAGGACTAGCCCTCTGCAGGACCAGTTTTCTTCTTTCCACCAGTGTTTCAGCAGAACAACTCCACTGACTTAAATGAAATTATTCTGCATTCATGCAGACTTTATTTTCCCCTTGTGTGTTCCACTTTGGAAGAATTTCAGAAATAAAAGAAAGCCTCATGGTTCAGCAAACCGCAAAACAGAAGTTAGCAGTCAAGAAAATGTAGCACCTGCACAATATCACTGCATTTTTCTCAACCAGTTTTATTCCCTTACTTTAGGGAAACAGAGGCACCACACACAATTTCTGCTTATTTACCCCACTGCCATCCATTAATGAGACCACTGAAACTCTGCCGTGGCTACCAGTCCTCTCTCTTTCCCTGCTGTCTTGCCGAGGTGCCTGTGCTCACGCACTGGTAGGGTACCTGCGGGCTGAGCTGTAGCTCTCTTGTACAGGTAGGGTGGGAAATGGGTTGTGGTTTGCAGAAGGAGCAGCTTTGAAGCCACCAGCCTGTTGCAAAGAGCAGGCACTACTGATACACCGAATATTTGCAAAATTTCATACCCTGCAATCTCAGTGAAGTCAGCACTGTGGTAGGTAGCTAACTGGCAGGTTTCTCTTTGCAAAATGGGGATGTTTCACTGGGTTTTAATGTATTTCACACCCACACTATCTCACTTAAAGTAACGCATTTCACCTTCTGCTTTGGGTTAGAACATCAGAAAACACATTTTAAAGACATCAGATCTTGTTTTCAGCAACTCACATCTAAGCTTTCCACCCGTTTTCTTTCCCCTGCTGATGTTCTCTAAGATAAGGTATGAATTTTTCCTATTGTCACAGTTTTATTACTCAGAAATTTATTTTTAAGCATTTCATTGATCACCATTTCCTGTTGAGGGAGGTAACGTCTGTTTGCACCTTCTGCATTCAAAACAAGCAGAGCACCAAGGGGAGAGCAGTTTATTCACAGACACCATCTTCAGCCAGATGCCATGTCAGAAATCACTCTCATCTGTAGCATTTAGATTGAGGGTAGCAACCCCCAGAAAAAATTCACAAGCCCTTTGGGGGTGGAAGAAGGTTCCCTGAACTTCCAGGGGAAGGAAGAGGAAAACAAGATCCGTATTTAGGAAGAGCAGTTCCATTTTACGGTGTCTTTTTTGACTTCTGCTGTAGATCACTCTCAAAGACAATATTTACCCGGTGCCTGTGGATCAGATAAGCATGGGGAATAATGGATACACAAATATTAAATGTGCACACTACAACAAAAAACTCCTCACATGAAGATTTAGCAACTGAATGCTTAAATTAACATTAGCATATTCAAATCAGGCCTTTTGTGAGCAAGCCTGCTATCTTCAGCTTGTTTCACAAAGAGGAACAGGAGTGGGTATTTTCTTAGAGCAGAGGAAGGCATTTCAAAGAACAGGATGAAATTAAAAGGCATGTTTCCCAAACAGACGCGCCAGCATGGGCAAGCAACGGTCTTTCCTTCACCCGGCATCCTTTACTACTTACAAGTATTAATGTCTCTCCGGAAGATAAAGGTATCTGGAAGGCGCTTCATAATTTCAGCCCCACTCAGACACCCTTAGCGACAGACGCTTCTAATATCGATAAGAAAGACGGAGCGGATATTAAAGTGGAACATCTCCCCACCTATTCTTTGTTATGCCAGCAGAGATTTACCTCCAGCCCTGTCTGCGTGCGGCGGAACCGGCGGCTGCCCGGGAGGAAAAGGCAGAGGTGTGTGTCCCACTTCCTGCTGGGGAGAGATCTGCCGGGGTGCACGGTACCATGTAAGAACGGGGGTGCGTGGCAGTAGGGGGGGCAACTGGAGAAAAGAATGCTCCATAAGTAAATAAAGGAAAACTTTAATGTCGCAAATTACTCATTTTCATTCATATAGAGACTGGTATTTGCTTCCACTGACATGCAATGTCCAAAAACAAGATACTGCAGGCAAAGATGGGAATCCTTTTCTAGTTTTTAGCAGTTTTTCTGCTGGGGCATCCCACCCTTTTTAATGGGATCATACACCCCTGCGTAACACACTCAAACCTGAGAGAAAAGCGTGCATCTTTCAATTTTTCTGCGTGTTTAGGTGAAGAATCCCCAGGGGCTGGCAGCCCACAGGCTGGAGCCAGGCTCGCTTGCTTTCCTCTCTGCCCGTTAGATGGCAGACAACAGAACGCCCGTTGCAGCGCGTCCTTCGCTTTATGAAATGAGCAGGAAAACGCTGCTGCTCTCTAAATTAGCCCACTTCACATTCACCCACCATAAAGTCCTCGGCATCCCAAGGGCCTTCAACGTCCCTTTCTTTCTCTTGACTCCCAAATCACACACTGCAGCAACCCAAACCCGTGACAGCACCACGTAACGGCCATTCCTTCCTCCCTCCCCGACAGTCACTTGCACTCAACTTGAAGGAGAAAGCAGCATCCTCACCCCCACCCCCTGCTGTTTCGGCACTCAGGAGTCATCTCTGCAATGGAGTCATTGGTCTCATCTGAACTATGACTGCACACACACACCCCATGGCAGTCACAGGACAAAATGCCTGACGTTGCTCTCCGAGCTGCTGAAGCAAGGGAGTATAACTGCACGCTCATAGCCTCCTTTTTGAAGCAGCACAGCAGTATTTGCAAGGATATTTATCTACCTGTACCAAGCTTGGTTTTTCACAAGTAGGTGATAACATCTACACCCACCCACTGACATCGGGAGCACATCTGCCACACACAAAACCAAATATAAGCATGAAAACACCTTATAAATGCAACCCATTTCTGTTCTGCTGATATACCCATGTGAAAACCCCCTTCTTGGTGTCATTGGATTCTTAATCTTCAAAGAATACAAAAAAAATGCTCCTCTCCATCACACCAACAATAGGAAATTTCCATCTACGGTAATTTGAATGAGGTACAACAGGTAGTGTGACCCTCTCACTGGTGAAAGACCTGTGACCATACGCATCAGCAGCACGAGACCTTCGCCAAGATAAGATGCTGAAATAGCACTGCACATACATCTTATCACAGAATCACAGACTGGCTTGGGCGGGAAAGGACCTTAAATCCCATCTAGTTCCAACCCCCTGCCATGGGCAGGGACACCTTCCACTAGACCAGGTTGCTCCAAGCCTCATCCAGCCTGGCCTTGGACCCTCCCAGGGATGGGGCATCCACAGCTTCTCTGGGCAACCTGTCCCAGTGCCTCCCCACACTCTGCGGGAAGAATTCCTTCCTGATGTCCCATCTCCATCTCCCGCTTCCAGTTTAAACCTGTTACCCCTTGTCCTGTCACTCCCTGACCTTGGGAAAGTCCCTCCCAGCTTCCTTGTAGCACCCAGGCACTGGGAAGGGCTCTAAGATCTCCCTAGAGCTGTCTCTTCTCCAGGCTGAACATGCCCGATTCTTTCAGCCTTTCTTCATCTTCATTACCTGCGGCCGCATCCCATTCCAATGGCATCCAGTCGAACACAAAAACCCCATTCCTGCCCACTGCATTCTCTTTCATGGAGAGTTTCTAAATGGAAGCCCTGCCCACACAAAACCTGCTCTCAGACGAAACAGCATCAGGTCTGCACATGCTTTTCCAGCCTCCCAGCTTCACGATAGGTTTGAGTAATACCTGCATGAAGCACAGCCAAGTGCCGGTCCACGGGAGTCTTTATCCGTGGCAGACATTCAGTGTGGGGATAACACTAGAAATTTTAACTGAGTTGCAATGCACACTGCATCCATCACGGAACTGTACACACTAATGCCGGTTCAGTGCTGCACTACCCTGAAGACAGGCATAATGTGTGCCAGAAGCAGAGTTTTCAAACGTGCCTGCACGACTTTAAAGCCCAAGTGCTGGAATCAGTTTTAGCATTTTTCTCTGAGATTTTGAAAGCCTGACCAAATTCTGAACTTGGAATTGTACAGGCAAAAATCTTCCTGGTTTAATTCTGCATCTTCAATTTAGCCCAGTTGGATGTCTCAAAACCTCTCTGCAGCATTAGTATGCGTGTGCATGTGTTACCACTCCTGTTACAAAACTGCTTACATCCCACCCTTTTCGAGTGGCTCAGAAGATCTCAGCTGGATATTCATGTATAATTATTTTCACACAGTCATCCTCTGCCTGGGAGGATTTACATTGGCCTGTCACTGGAAATAATTGCTGCAAATCATTTTTGGCTGATGTTTTACACATACAATGACCAAATTCCCAAAGACCGCAAGACGGATAAGTTCAGTTAAAATCTTTTAAAAGCCATTATTCTTTGTTAAATCACTCATGTGTAGTCTAGAACTATGTTTTGATGATGGGATGGGGGAATCCCTGTAGCTCCACCTCCTGCAGGGTACGTTTCCATTGTGTATCTGAATTACTACATCAGCTGTCACCGCTCTAAGGTAAATGTTCACGGCTTCTCTTTCTGATGGATGTATTTCCCTTCCTATCCTCCTGCTTTTCTCAGACACCGTCTGGGAACTGTCCACACCAACCAGGGGACCATTAGGGGTGTATGAATCCGCGCTGGAGCTGAGGACTTGCAAGGCCGTTCCAGGCTGGGATGGTTTGACACAGCCGCTTTATACACCCAGGAGCAGGGACGTTTCTGCCGCAAACAGCAGGAGGTTCAAACTTCCCGCTCTGTTGCAGCGAGCAAACAAGGAGGAATTCCTAAAATTCTCTTTAGGAATTATTACGCCTTTAAAAAAAACCAACTACGCAGTTTTGTCATACCAACACTGGATCATCTCAATGACTGATAGCACCTATTCTGACTTTTAAACTTGACAGATGTCAGCTTAGCATCACACTGGGAAGATAATCATGTGTAACTTATGCTGTAACTAAACTGCGGTAAACAAGTGTCAGTGTCAGTAAACAGAGCAGACGACAACTCTAAAACAAGGTCTGTGGCTTCCAAACTGTGTTTCACTTTAATAGTTCAGAAGTAGCACAGAGTAGACCTTTGTGAATGTGTCTCATGGATCTCTGATGGATCATTAACTGTAGTTCTGAAAAAAATGTAATTTTGAAAAGAATTGGCTGAATAATTCATAACAATTACACTTGTCTGCGAGTGTTGTCTGCAAGCAGATCGTGATCATCTTAGCTGTATTCATGATGTAAAATTATTTGCCAAATACCTCCTACAGATAGGTCTTGATCTGTACTTATTTGGGAGCTGCTAGTTGGAAATATTTAAAATCTATACGCTGGGCATTCACAGCTTGATGTTTGGTCAAAAACATACACCTAGACATCTCCTCGTGTATGCAGATGCCATGCTCACAAACCTCTCAGGCATCCTCATGTAACACAGACCTGAATTAAGAAGAGTGGGTACCGTGAACCTTCAGCGTGACCAGTAAGTGTGTCCATCAGGCACAAGCCCTGAGTTTCCTCCTTGAGGCAAGACCTTTCTGCTCCAAGGGAATGCAAAAAGTTCAAAGATCTCTTGTCTGGGACAGTGTCACACAGCAGAGACAGATGGCAAGGACAGGACGGAAACAGCATCGCGACCCTGGGCATGCAGGGACAATGGGTTTGGGAGCTAGTTTCCAGAGATGAGAAAAGGAGGACAGTTGAGATGAGTGAATCCCATCTTCTCATGCATGAGGCAGAAAGCTAAGTGACTGAAATAGAGAAACACTGTCAGCTGAAATGCCAGGAGGAAATCCCTAGGAAAGAGATTTAGCCAACGTGGCAAAAGCAGGTGTGTTCCAGATGGGGATCTTTCAACAACTCTTTGTTTATGCAGACAACGTCCAAATATTACAGGAGTTTTAAGTATTTGATGAGACAGAATCTGGTAGCAGATGCTCCAATGTTAACCCATCTTCCACCACTGAAGCCACTGGAATTACTCTGGATTCACTACAGGACAAGGGAGATGAGAATGCTTCTGAATGAGAACTTCTGCTCCTTGAAGATCTTTAAGAAATCAGAATTCCTTGGACACATTTCAGTGTGTTTCCACACAAGTCAATTAGTGGCTTGATATTGTTCAGGCACTCATTAAAGCTTGGCATGGGCAGAACTTCATCTGTTTGATTCTCGCTGTTTAAGAGTGTCCAGGGAGAATATTTACAATTGGTAGGTTGTGATCACCTACTTCTGGGGGCAAACCGTGGATTTTCTCAGCAGTGAACGGTGTGTTATCCTGCTCAGAATCTGTACTTGATCAAGACACGGAGCTGTTCTCCCATTATTTACTCAATGGCCAAGTTTTAATGTGGTCTTAGAGACGTGATACTTCTGTTACTACCTGCTTCATTTAATATATTACCTTTCCACAACTCCCGCCTCTGTGGCATCCCTTTCTGTTGTCCATGGCATTATCTGATGGTCTATTAACACCACTTAAGTAAGAAAAATGCGTTTAGTGGGAAGATAGTAACAGTCAATAATTATGTCTCCTCTTAATAATTAAAATAGGAAACAGCATTTATTGGTATTATGAGAAGCAAGTCCTGCACGTTACACGTTCACAGTGATTCGGTTCCGGCCATCCACAGCCTCTGTCCGTGGTATTTCTGTAGCACATTAGGAAGATGCCTCAACACTCCTGATGTGATACGTGGCTGCAGATTCAAATCTGTCAGGAGCTCAAGAGAGTTCTCATCGGGGATTAGCCTAGACGCCATCTGCAACAATTATAAATCATCTTGATAGGAAAAGCCTGGGAAGTGCATTTCGGAGTATGCAAAGTAAATGAGGCTGGGCCAAACGCCTGCTCCTCAGCACCAGCTCTCACCTCCACACCCACTGCGGCTGCTCAGCTCCGCCGGCTCTGCAGACCCGGGCCCTGCTGCTTCTCCCTCTGTGCCGGGGAGGCGCGCAGCATTGATCCCCAGAGCACACCAGTGTGCGTGCTCTTGTGCGCCGTGGCTGTGAGTGAGCACAGCCAATTCACTGCACAACGGATCTAACAGGGAGCTGGTAGGTACTGATGGCATCATCCACCGTTTCTGCGTGCTGACCCTGCTCAGTTCACAACCCCAGCACAGAAGGGACCTCCCTCATTTGGTCTCTTGCAGAGAAAGAACAGAAATGAAAGGAAAAGGGGGCAAACTCTCATATGAACATCTGGGGAAGAAAGAGAAGGATCCTCTATTGAAGTCAATAGAGCTATGCTGACTTATACCCCCTGCAAATCAGCTGCTTCATCTACAAAAGCAGGCTGTCAGAGGGAGGCTGGGGCAGCCGCAGTGTATACAGCTACGGACCTGCCACTCCGCTCCATTTCCACCTCGAGCATCATTTGCAAAAGCAGCTGGCAACAACTCCAGCTCTCACCCCAGTACTGATGGCGGTGGCTGCTGATGTACAAAGCAGAACACAATTATCAGGTTCCAGGTTCAGTTGGCCTGACTGGGAGTTAGAGGAAACATTATCGTGATGTGTAAACCCAAAGAATATGTTAAGGCAGGGAGCTGAAGGAAAGTAAAGTGGAGCCCTCAATATCAGAAGGATATTGACCACTTGGAGCGAATCTAGAGGAGGGCCATGAAGATGATCAGAGGGCTGGAACACCTCTCCTATGACGAAAGGCTGCGAGAACTGGGCTTGTTCAGCCTGGAGAAGAGGAGGCTCCGAGGAGACCTCATTGCAGCTCTCCAGTATCTGAAGGGGGCCTGCAAGGGTACTGGGAGAGGACTTTTTACAAGAGCCTGTAGTGATAGGACAAGGGGTAATAGGTATAAATTGAAATCAGGGAGGGTTAGATTAGATATCAGGAAGAAATTCTTCACAGAGAGGGTGGGGAGGCACTCGGACAGGTTGCCCAGAGATGTTGTGGATGGCCCATCCCTGGATGTCTTCAAGGCCAGGCTGGATGTGGCTTTGAGCAACCTGGTCTAGTGGAAGGTGTCCCTGCCCATGGCAGGGGGGGTGGAACTAGATGATCTTTAAGGTCCCTTCCAACCCAAACCATTCTGTGATTCTATGATTCTAAATGCGGAGTACAAGGACTACAGCCAGTGGGTTTGCCCCCTTGCCCACGGAGCACACAGCCTGCTGCCTGTTCCCTGCAAACAGCTTGAGCTCCACAGCTACAAGTACAATATGGAAAAGATACTATGAAAAGCAACTGTATTGATGATTTATAGGTCTCTGGCTAACTGTTATCAAGCATGGAGGGGCTTATCTTCAGGTGATTTGCTCACAGCGCTATCTTTGCAGAACAGTAAAAGTATGAGGTACCTGTCATGATAGCACACGGATGTCCCAGACTGTCCCCTCTATGATGGATGACTGAAGACAAGTAACAGTGGGTGAAGAAAATTAATGTTTCCAGAAGAATTTAAAAAGGCACTTTGATGAACTGAGGCAATGACTGTGGCTTCTTTCGGTTACGTACACCCCACCTAAGGGCCTGTATCCCCCACACGTTCAGCTGTAGGTTGAGGTTATTGCTCCAAGAGCGCTAATGCCTTCACCTATGAGAACTCAAAGGCTGCCTTACCCCAGGGGAAAGCCCTGCGCAGGTCATCGCAGCCGGGCCCTCATCATCTCCAACTCTTCTCTTGCCTCTCCCTAAGGCCCCTACAATTTACCCTAGCATTTCCTTTCTCAATTAAATTCCAATATCGTCCCCTCCAACACGGTGTAGTTTAGTAACTACAATACTTAGAGAGAGTGAGACGCGAATCCAAACTTGCACAGGTGAGGGAGGTACCCAAATACTCCAACAGCCTGACTACAGCTCAGCCACGGCTCCTGTAAGAGAAGGGGGCTGTTGCCATGACGCCTGTTCCCCCTTGCCAAGCTTTACAGAAAGTGACATTTACTGGAGTATTTGGGGATGAAGCTGTCCAAGTGACACGTGTTCTCTGAGAAAGTCACCCAGGTCAGACCTCAAGGTGCCATGGATGGAGAGGCACCTCATTCCAGATCAGGACCAGCCTCATCAACACACTTTGATGTCTTCGATTATCAAAGATTTTGGGTGACACGTAAGAGCATTTTTGGGCCTTGCAGGGAACTTTACACAGAAAGCAGAGTAAATTCAAGAGTTACATGGAGCTAATTCCAGCAGAACAGGAGCCTAGCCAGGGTGACAATCTTATCCTGAAACATTCCTAGCTGGCAGAGCTTAGAGTGGGACCAGCTCCATTAATTCATCCTTGCCTAGAGCACATTAAAGGAGGGTGTATTTGCCTACCCTTGCCATCCCACAGCCAAACTCTGCGCCGCCTGGAGTGGAACCCTCCTCGGCCATTCGGCGCCCGCACCAAGCAATCCCACCCGAGCGGCGCAGAAGGGGATTGTAACAGAAACAAAAGGTTCCTCCGACGGCTGCCTGAGCCCACAGCCCCGCTCCCACCATTAATCCCCTCCTCCACAATTTAATAAGCTTCACCATGGCGAGGTTCGCCCTCCCCCACCAGCGATTCCCATTCCCATTCCCCAGACGAGCAATGACAGCCACAAAGAAGAAATATTCCCCGGTGCGTTGTTAAAGGCCTAACTCCCTGAGCCAAAGACAGGCTCGGTTAACATTAAAGCCTTTTCCCTTGTGAGCAACCTGAGCTGAGATTAAGGAATGAGCCCACACTGCCAACTTTAACCCTGATATGAGGCTGGTAACTAGGGCAACAGCATCTCACAAATAAACCGTGCCGCGCTATTTTGTCTTCTTACACTGCAATGCAAAACAGGATAGGTAAGTGGGTGGGTAAATATAAACCAAACATCACCCACTTCTCCAGCTCATATCTTCGTCCCCGAGTTTACGAAGAGCTACGAATGGTCATTTATTAATGCTGACATCAATGCAAAGACATAATCTTTTTCCCTGTGTGCGTGGTGCAAACCAGCTGATAGCGTGCTCCTTTCTCGCTTGGACTGCGGTGTAATTATTTGCAGAAGGTAGCACAAAATGATCTTCCCAATATTAGACTCAAGCTGCTTGTCTGGTTTAGTTTGATCTTTATTTATAGACACTGAGTCCGGGAGCTTTTTGTATGCGGAGCAGGACATAGTGACCTACTCCGGCTCAGTTGTATAATAGTTTCAAAGCAGACTTAGTGTAAATTGACCCTAATCTGATCTTGAATTGTAGCACATCACAATTCCAAAAATAAATCAGCATTTATCTCACTCTATGCAATTAATTTATTTTCACGATTGGAAATAACCAACGACTATCTGAGTGTTACTTAGTAATTCCTTAAACTTTTTTAAAAAATCCCTCATTAACTATGAACAATTGACTAATATGTTATTATTCCATGCAGCTCAGGAACGCTCTGAAATACATTTTGCTCAGCTACCAAATGCAAATATGGTATTTGCAGAAAGTAAATTTAAAGAAAAAAATTCCGTGTGGTTTTTGAAAGCACACCCTTAAAATTCACCCAGCCAAATTGGCGAGGAGCCGGAACCCCGTGCAGACGTTTAAGCACACAAGTAGTACCCTTTCCCCATCAGTATGTAAGTGTGCACATTTACCACTCCGTCCCCACAAGCACGTGAGCGTGCAAGCGCTTTCCACAGGCATCTTGGTTGTGCATTTCAGTTGCATCCATGGCAAGGAAATACAGAACATGGCTCAGAAAATGCATCTGCAAAGCGGAACCAGCATTCGCAGGTATTTTTCCAACATCTGCTTACCTTGCTGATGAACAGCAGCTGTATGGGAACTCGGAGGCACGTTTGGAGTGGGCTTCAGCAACTTCGAACAACTCCCTGCCAAACAAGTGATACAAAAGGGTCTTAGTATCAATGGAAACAGGTCCATTGTATTCTTCCTTTATAGCAGTATTAACTAATTAATTGGCCAAACTGATTATGCACGCTATTCAAACCTGGTCTTTCTAAAATGCCACTGCTCGGGTTCAAAGTGATTTCTTACATGGTAACAGTTATGTTAATTTATTGGGATTATGTGCGTGGTACAAAAGGCTCCAAGTCCCGCAGACTGGCCCGGCATGGGCAGATCATTCTTCACAGGCAGTTGCCAGCTGAAGTCCTGCACAGATGAGATTGTGCAGAGGGTAGCTAATTGACATTCACCTTTACTATCAGTGAGTAACACGCAGATGGGTCTTGGCGTTGTGCAACGACAGTAAGTGTGCATGCTTTCAAGTGCAGCTATTAAGGGCCATACTGATAGTCCGTGCATTACGCAGGGTGTAAAGTGTTTGTGGATGATTAGAAGCCACCTTCTGAGACACTTGTCCATTCCTCTTTATATCACTTTGTTGATTCTCTGTCTGTTCAGCAGAATAGAGCCTCCTGCGAGCTTAGAGTGTGTAGAATATTTCACTTTGATGTGTACGGGAGGGCAACAACTTTCCCGATTGCTGCTGTCTGTTCCTGAAAAACTAATTGTTTATTCTAAACTATGTTTGTTTGACACATAAGGAGGACATAGACCGGCTGGAGCAAGCCCAGAGGAGGCCACAAAGATGATCAGGGGGCTGGAGACCCTCTCCTATGATGAAAGGCTGAGAGAATTAGAAATGGGAGGTGTTCCTGCTCATGACAGGGTGGGACTGGGTGGGCTTTAAGGTCCCTTCCGACCCAAACCAGTCTGGGATTCTATCACAACTTTTGCAAAGGAGCCTTTGTGTACTTTTGGTTTCTGTGTCAGGTAGTTGATTCCTGTCAAGAAGCTCTTGATGCAGGACCCTCAGAGTGGGAACGGGGATGTTTTTCTGTGCAGCTCTATGATTTCATGACAAAACGCTGCACCATTTGGAGGCACATTCTCCTTCAGACTTCTTGGCAGTTTGGTCCTGGGCAAAAATATCTCTGTGGACACTGGCAGTATGTTATCACACAGAGACACAGCATCTGATGCCGCTGTGATACCCACAGGGAGCTGCAAAACAGAGTTCCTTACAGGCCTTCCAAAGCATTACCTAACTCCCATTTTTCCTGATACAGATTCAGGCTTGGGTTTGTTTGTTTAGGTAAGGTTTCAAGGACAACATACAGGGAATAGAAAGCTCTTCTTCTTTGCCTTTCTGGTTTTCACCATCCCCTCTGGGTCCTCCATAAATTACTCTCTCTTTCCCAGAGGCAGCAGAGGAAGAGCTCTCACCAAGGGAAGGCTGTAGGTAGGAGGGAAAGGGATTCTCCCAAGGGAGGTCTCAGCCATGGTGCAGGCACCAGCTCTGTCTCTGCAGCTGCTCCCCTCCCTCTACTGCAGCCTTAAAGCCATGTCCCTAATCCCACTCCATGCTCCAGGCACCAGATACGGGATATTTAACACCCTGTATCTCCTGCTTTGGCCTTCCCATGCTACCCAAAGGCTCTAACACCATGACGATGGTCTTCTCTTCCCCCTGCCTCAAAAAAAACTCCGGGGGGGGTAAATC
>NW_010271541.1:23962-47222 GCF_000690775.1 Eurypyga helias
GAGCAAAATGGACAGAAGTGAGGCTCCAGGGCAAAACTTTAAGATAAAGTTAAGTCTGACTGCATTAGTTGCATTCCCATTAATGTATTTTAATAGGCACCAGTACTCATCTTTTTCTTCAGAAACAACCCTTCTACAGACACTCCTGTTTGCAAGTAGACATTACTTTCGGTACATGAAATGTGCTGTGGAGGAAAGAATGTTGAATGCTGCTTTATCTGGGAGTGAATAAGGGGTGGTAGGAATGGATTTCTCTCACTCCAGAAGAGACTGGATTACACATGACATGGAGGGAAACAAAAGTGAAAACAGTGTGTTTCTGCTGAGATTAAAATAAATAAATAAATAAATAAATGAAGGTCCCTTTAATTGAAGTGTCTTTGCCCTAAATAAATATTTTCTTTCTTCACCCATAATACAAAATACCTAATTGAACGTGTACTAATGAGCTTAAAATAATTCCCCTTCATATTGATTCCCCTTTTTATTTACTATCACCATCTAGCATTTTTAATTAAGAGTTGAAGAAATTGTAAGGAAAAAAATATAATCAATCCCAAAATATACCTTCACAGAGATCTTTCAAATCATACAAGAATTATACAAAGAAAAACTAAGTGCAGAGGGGAAAAAATGTCTGTGTGAATCCTCAGTAGGAATTCTGTGTTGATAGCATCGTTGTTTTCAGAATGGTTAAGGAGCAATTATTACACAAAGGCTGGTCACCAGGTTGTGAAAAGATAGCAAACCACTCCGAGGAAAGGAAGGTTTACTACTGCAGGCATTTACCAAGAAAACACAGAAATCAGACAACCAAAAACCCACACAAACAAAGGGTAATAAACTTCAAATCCCACCAAAACGTATTAGATGATCGCAGACCGCGGGGTTGTACCGATGAGAGAGAGATGCAGGAATCAAGTTCTCCAGAGGCACAGTTACTGAAGGTGTTTGAAATAGAACCTCTTAAAGGTCAGGTTTTAAGGCTGTCTAAATCTGGACCCCGACCGAGTACTTACAACTCTATCCGAAATACATTTTCTGATACAGATGGTCGGGGAGTTTCTGCACCGATGCTACAGCTCCGTGATAAAATGAAGGCTCTGAGATTAGCACCATGCCAAGAACATCTGCACCCAGCCCAGGCTGTCTGTGGTATTATGACTCAGGCACTGTGATGTCCCAAGGAGGTATTCTTGACATAAAATACACTTCTAGTTCATAACCAAAATTCAGGAGGCAAAAGCGCTCTCTCCTCTGGTCCCTGATTATAAAGGTGGAAGTCATGCTGGCACACTAGCCATCCGCAGGCGAGCACTCACCCCTCTGAGGGTAGCAGAAAGGCCTTAATACTCTAATAATTCAGAACTTTTCTCTAGTGACACTGCCAGGGGGGTTTCCTTACAGAAGCCCAGATAGCTGGTAATTCAGTTCCATAAACACCCTGCATACAGCATTTTCTCTGGTCTTGCTAACGATCTCTGGGACAGTCTCCTTCCCATCTCACGGTTTTGCATGCCATTCAGGCAAAGTGCACCAGGAGCTTCTGCTTGATGGGATCCCAGGGTATGGCTATAACTCAAACATTTATTAAAGAAATACCTCTGAAATCAGAAAGACTACATCATATCTACCCCTCATGGTCCTGGAGCCTTCAGGCATGCCTAGCCCTGTCTTCCCAAAATACAGTTCCATCAGTCAGAGAAGGGGAATCCACAGGAGAGGTCAACCAGGTAGGGGAACGACCTCCACCTCCAAGGGAAATCTCTTCATTTTAATTACCAACACAATCCAAATCTCCAGCCTAAGTAAAGTTTAGAACTCTAGGGAGGGTTCACTTTGAGAAGTCTTGTTCTACTCCACCAGTGTAGCTTTACAATTCCCTACCTTTTTCCCACCACATCAGCTTCAAAAAGGACTCATCTTCCCTTCCACCTGCCCAATAATGAGAGTATTTACAGTGCAGGGGCTCCCTAACGACCCCAACCACCTAAACAGCACTTGAACATCAGGACAGCTGGAGAAAGAAACGTAAAGCCACCAACCCCTTTCCTATAACACTATCTGATAGGATGCCAAAATACTGACTGACAGTAAACGGTCATTTCTTTGGTAGTTTTAATTTACCTTTCACCTGGTGTTCTGAAATCAGTTGATGAAGAAAGTAATGCAAACATAATGCTTTTGGAGCATCGCTATGATTTTAAGGCTAATTTTTTTAAAAGAAATTTACTTTTCAGTACTGGTAGCATCACAATCTATAAATAGCAGAGACAGGAAAAAATCTTTTCCTCAAGAGAAGGCTCACTGGGAAGCAAGATTCAACTCATCATTTTCAACTGAATATTACTCTCTAATTTCTACCTAGATCATAAAATGGTAGAAATCATCCTTTTCTCAGAATTTCCCTTTCCCCTTGGCCAAGACTATTCAGAAACTCAAGATCCCAGAACCCGCTGCCCAGCCCCTGCTTTGGCATGCCGATAACACAGTGATGGAGTGAGCCTACAGGAAAGATTCTTTCCAAGAGAACAAGGTCCCCAAGTTTCACTCATCTTCCTCAGGAGTTACTTTAATGAACCACCCAGGCTTTTCACCCAGGAACACCAGGTGTGCAGCGAAGAGCAACCACTTTGAAAGGACGCCTGTGCCTGAGGGGTGAGGAGAGGGCAAAAGCCAAGAAACCTCTTCATGCAGGTCAGGTCAGAAATCCCACATGGATGCCCTGAAGACCCTACCACCAGGACCTTCGGCAGTGACTGTCCACACAACTTCAGTAAGTGCTGAAGCCGAGCTGAGCAGCAGCAACACGTCTGCCAACAGCTCCGCGTTCCTCCTGTCTGCCTTTGGCGTGTGTTTTTTCCCTGCAGGGCTTCATGTGGGAACGGATTCAGTTTCTCTGGGTAGATTTCAAATGTCATTTTCAGGAGAGAAAAATAATTTGTGCTGTGTGTTTTTTCAAGCTTCAGCAGCGTTACTAGCTGAGTCTAACATTAGTCATATCCTTACAGTCCAGCAGTGCTATAATCACTGCTTTACTATGCAAACTCCATCACTCATGCTTAGACTTTAACTAACTCTCTTCTCAATGCACTCAGCCTGTTAGAAATCTTGCTTGACAGCTCTTTCATATCTACACAGTATATTTTCAAGCCCTCAGCAACAAAACTGAAGCATATAGAATGTCTCATGTTGTTGAACCTTATCCAATTGAAGGGTGGAGTTTAGTCTTCAATTATTTATGAACTATTGGTTCCCTGAGCTAATCAAATAATCTCACCTAAAGAGTGGAATAGCTCTTACCATGTAAGACAGCGCAATACTTCATAATCCTTCCTGACACCCTGCTGCCGTAGGCCGGGACAAATTGCAGTGCACGTGCCATTCAGATTTAAGATTGATAATGGACAATCAGAAGTTAAACATCCATCTTCCAGACATGTTATACCAGACCGAAAACAAGCGGTGACAAAAATGTTTAGGCACAAGCAATGTGTGGCTGTGTCAAAAGCACAAACAAAAAAGGGACATTATTCTAAGAGAACAGTTTCTGTGTGGGGAGCTTTTCCAGCTACTGTGGAAATAATCCACTGTGCCATGCTTACTGCGGTCCCTGAGAAAATTTACACATCTATTCACTTGGAGGACAACATAGCCAGTCACTAAGTACAGCATTGCCATGTAGTGCAAGAGTCACAAACCAAGCCCCTCAAAATCACAGTACGAGCTTAGCAATTTCAGGGGTGTCTCTCGTTGGCCTTGCCCCTCATCCTGCTCTTGCCGTTCACACTGCTTGAGGGACCTTCATGTCCATCGTCAGGTGGACTGTGGTCTGCTCCCCTGGTTTGGTTGCATCTCCACCTTCCTCTCCTTCACAGCCAGCACTGAGATTCCCAACGCTCAGCTCCCCCAGCTATTAAATACGGTTTGATCACGGCTCCTGGACATAACCATCGGGAGTGAGTGATCTTGGTCCTGTTCACCCCGTAATAAGATTCTGATATGAAATAGTGACTCACCCCAAAGATGTATGACTGGTCTAGATTTTTTGGGTGGTTCCAGATGATTTTTTTATAACCACTGAGCATCGTTAAAGCTTTTCTATCCAGCCATAAATCTGTTTTCTGAAGTGAAAGCTAAGATTTTTATTTCAGGGATGAGCTTCTACAAATATCAGTATTTCATTATTCATGATAAAAGTGTGAAAGCCAGTAGCACTGTAAAGCCAAAGACAGAAGAATCTGGCCTAATTCTAACAACACACAAAAATGGTTTTCACATTAAACCATCCATTTTTTAATTTATTCTTGATTTTGAGTTTTCCAGGGTGGCTTATCTGCTGGTTCACAGAGGTGTTACCCTGAGCATGGCAACTCAGAGCATCACCACTCCCTGAGAAGAATTTTTTTTTTTCTTAGTAAGATATTCTTCCACCTAGTTTATGCTGATAAAATAAGTATTTTCTTATACTGATAAGCTCAAATATTTGCCTTGATAAAGCATTAACTGCCTTTTACAGTATGAATAAGTATGGGTAATTATGACCTCACTTTCAAATATATTCAGCTGGCTTTGCACAAAACTCTGTACTGTCTGGGGCATTTTGTAGGGAATAAAAATACACATGCACTGTATTAGATTTAAAACCCACTGCGGTCAGTTGAAAACAGTCCATCACTATCACTGCATTCTGAAGTCTACTGCACATTTCATCCCCAAAATTCTTGTCTCTTGACACAGCTATCATACCTACCCATTCTGAGTCTGACCTGCACAGGCCGAAGCAACTCTATGCCCAAGTCCTCACCCTACGTGAGCCAAAATGCAATTCTGAGGTCAGAGGAAGATGAAAGAGCTTGGTGAGTCAAGCTCTTGTAGATTTAGGAGCGGCAGTTTACAACATTAGTGTTCCCATGTAGTTCTGGATGTAGTTCTGCTGCAGATGCTGCAGGTACTGCCCAGGGTGTTACTTTAAACCTCCGCTGATGACTCAGGGATACCTGCTGAGGGTGGGTTGGTCAACTGGAGGGACAGTTCTTTAAACCACTGCAGTTAACCCGCCAGAACTGCAAATGGCATCTTTGTCCCACCTCTGAAGTTGGCCGTGAGATTCTAGTTCACCCTGGTAAATCCAGTACATGTAATTCATTAATGTAACTTAGCACTGGCATTTTATTTTATGCAATGTAATTAAATTTTGAAGTACTACATTTTCTTTACTTCCAGGATTTTTCAGCTCTACGTTACTGTTTCGTATTACTGAACTTCATCCTAATCCAAATGCCATTCCCCAGAACCACCGTATTCAGCATACAAGTTCTTTAGATACATTTCATGCCACAATTACTGGGCTGGACCATGAAGTTATTCCATTTAAAAAATTCCATCTTGGGAAAATGAACATCTAAAAATGAGATGTAAAGCCTAAACACAAGGATTTGAGTTACATGTTGGCACTCTGCTTCGTAGTAAGACTCTATTTATACATGCTGTGCTATGTTCACCGGGGGAATATTGAAAACACATTCACAAATTAAAGTCTGAGTCAGAACAGTCTCTTGCTCAAGTGAAAAACAAAATCAACAATGACACAGAGCCAGAGTAAAATAGCTTAATTTGTGACTATAGGGAACAGGTTTTTCGTCTAGTTTATACCTTTAAAATTTGGCACATCCAACCTGCAACTTATGGATAATTCATTTCAGACACAGTCACAGGTGAGTGTCATGTACCTGGCGTTGTATACGGCAGGTCATCACTCCTGATCGCTGCCACTCTCCTGCTCAACGGCGCGTTGGGCACAGCCCTGTTTGCAGTCCCCTGCCACAGCTGTCATCTTGGTCAACGCCAGAGACAGGTATCTCAAGTTGAAAGGGACCCATAAGGAGCAAGACTGAGGCCTCAGCCCCACAATCACACATTTCCATACACACCATCTTAAGAGCTCTAAGAAATCCGGCTCCTCGGAGCATTGAAAACTCTGAGAGAGTTTGGTAGCACAAGGGATGCAGCCAGCAGGCTTCACTTTAGGAAAAAGGGTTTAAAATTAAAGAGGTCAGATTTAGATTGGACATCAGGAAGAAGTTCTTCCCAGAGAGGGTGGGGAGGCACTGGGACAGGTTGCCCAGAGAAGCTGTGGATGCCCCATCCCTGGAAGTGTCCAAGGCCAGGCTGGATGAGGCTTGGAGCAACCTGGTCTAGTGGAAGGTGTCCCTGCCCATGGCAGGGGTGGGACTGGATGCGCTTTAAGGTCCCTTCCAACCCAAACCATCCTGCGTTTCAATGAAAACCCACCCTTCATTGATCTGGGTGGAGGCCAGAGCACCCTCCTGAGAGGTCTTTGTCACATGCTGGCTGCCGCACCGCAAGGACCTTCCCGAGAGCTGACTGCATTTCCAGCTGGAGTCTTGGAATACAAAATAACATGAAAGATCATTTCTGAATTAAAAAGATACATGGAATATTTTCCCTAAAGTGCTACCGGCTGACCTTAAACTGTACCTGACCCCTCTTAAGAAGTGGCGTGTCATAGAATCATAGAATCACAGAATGGTTTGGGTTGGAAGGGACCTTAAAGACCATCTAGTTCCAACCCCCCTGCCATGGGCAGTGTCCATTTGTGGCCCATGGCTGCAGCAGTCAGGAACATGCAAGCCATGGAGTTTCTTACCTGGGGACTATGTAAGCCAACAGCACAGACATAACCACATCTGTGCAGCTGCCCAACCCTCTCAGTAAACTCTGAATGACCAGGTCAGGCCCTGCAGGTCAGAGCCAGGCTAGAGCTGGGTTCGGAATACACAAGATACGCAGGGAGACATACCTCTGCCCGAAACCAAAGACAAAAATGGTTTGGCTCAGCCAAGGGTTTAAACAGGAAGGCATGAGCACACTTTGGGCCAAGAAACCCAAACCTACTGAGCCGAAGGGTAAGTAGAAAGCATGGCGAGAAGCCAAGCGCAGGTCAGGGAGCCAGGGCGCATGTCCGACAGGCAGGGTTTGCACAAGGGATCAAAGGCAGCCAGGGAAGCCCGGGCAGGCTGGTCGGGGGGGAATGAGAAGCAAAACAGAGACTTACAGCATCGGCCAAGGGACACATTGGACTGTCAGGAACAACTGGAGGTGCTCCCACATCTGACTGCTGCATGGGGCGAACCGAGAGCCCCGCAGGCTGCTGCCCAGCTGGGAGGGCTCAGCGGGCTCTGTGCCCCTGCGGAAGCCCACGGCAGAGCCAGGCTCCCCTTCCCCTGGGCAGAGCTGCTCTGGGATCGCACACAGATGGGCTGCAGAGGGGTTTCACCCAATTTTAGGAACACTGTTCCCAAATTAAATGTACGTCTGCAAGAGCGTGAAGGAAACCCTTAGGTATATGAACAACACAAGGCATTCTTCCCCACATGGGGTTTCCTGCTGCTTCTTTCATCTGCTGTTATGTTCTTCTTGAATTACACAAGAGCCACTCTTTCTAGTAATTGTTTTATCACTTACAGTCTGCCAGGGGAGATCTGCTAGTGCCCTGCAAATTTTATCCTTAGCAAAAGAAAAAACAAATAGTTCAAGTGAACCCGTCTCCTTTCTAACATTTCTACCATTAGCCTTCTCTGGATAGGGACCTGCTTTCCATGGAAGGCGATAGTGTATATATTAAAACTAACAGTAAATAATCTGATTCTAATTTGCAGATGTGCTTATCAGCCAAGAAGATTGACTATTGCCCACATTATTGATTAGAGAAAACCTATCAATGCACACTGACTCTATGTTGCCAGTGGTACCCCTTAAAACTAATGACTTTCAATTACTCCGTGCAGCAGGGGCAGATGTGACAATTGCTTATTCAAATATTGATTCCAAAGATCACGAGTGATGCTGTTTGGATTTATGGGGCACTAAACTAGGCCTTTCAAACAGCAGATGAACATTTTGGTCACTGCTCAGGTTTGTTTGGTTTTTAATCTCAGTCAATGATCAGGCAAATTTCACTGCGCCGGGTGCTGATTTGTGGACGTCTCCAAAGGAATCTCTCTAGGACCTAAACCCCATGGCTGACAACATATTTCTCTACAGAATCAGTGAACTCTCAGACCAAGTCCACAGTACTGTGCAGCTTCCTTAATGGGCTGATAATTGCCTATTAACTGAAACAGGTGTGCACATCATGGGAACGGTCTGTAAAATCCACTGATGACAAAAAACCACAGCACCCTAGAACACGCTACTAGGCACTGAAATGTCAGGATTTCGGGGATATGAACTACAACTGCAGCCTACAAAAGTTTACATTTCTGTTCTCACTATCCTTTGCCTATCCTCTTCAAATTGTGACAAGAAGTGTGAGTAAACTGATTGGAGCAGTATTCTTCTGTTACCAATCTTTGCATTTTTTATGCTCCGTTTTATATGTTATTGTTGTGCCATGTCATATAGAAAAATATGTTAATGAGAGGGAAAAAATGACCTAGTAAAATGATGCTATTGAAAAACTAGAAAAAATATTCTAGAGAGGTGACTCTGTAACCTTTGGGGGGGATGGGGGGTGCACATACACATTAAAACACACATACAGTTGCATGTTTATATTGTATATAAATGAAAACACTCATATGACGTCCTTACTCCCTCGCTTTATCCATTCCAGGTTTACAGAGTAACATGGATAGCTGTCTTATTCTTTAATGTTCCAGAAGTTGCTAAGCTGCAATTAAACTCAATCTAAAGCCCCACACTCACAGCCAATATCCACTGGGGTTTGGATCCATGTGATTCTGAGCTGGAGACGTAGTTAAGAGAATTGACCCATGCCTGAACGTGTCTCATTAAGGCTGTCCAGATATGTCATTTCCAATTTTTCATGCTGACCCCTCTATCTTCCTTGCTTATCTCAAGTGTTCAGTCAACTCCATCCTGCCAAAAAAATTCTAAGCGTACAGCTGATCCTGAGCTCATCTCCTCACCCTTTGTAATGCTTAAAATAGTAGATGCTAAGAAATGCTTCAACACCACCAGGATTAAACATTCTTTTTCATAACCTCCTCCAGTGTTTTGCATTAAATGTTCCAGACTTCAAGATGACAATGAATGTCCTTAACGACAATAAATAATGTATTTTTAATATGCATATGTGTGCATTTGCAATGTTTGTAAGGGGAAACGTTCCTCTAACCTGCCAGATTAGCTAGCCCCAAGTGCGCAGGGCAGGAGGAGCAACCTCTAACTGCCACTGCCACATGAGGGCAAGGCTGGGGGTATGTGTGCCACACCTAAATGTGGGTATTGCCACAGGTCTCTGCTCCGTGTGGAGGGCACAGAGAAGGGTGCCTTCTAGCATGTCAGCCTGGCACCTCCGCACACTGGATGGGGCACATACCTGTGCTTGACTGACTGCTGCTCTTCCAAATATTGCAATTTTGGAAGCTCTTTCTGAGGCCTTCTCCAATAAATGACATTTCAGTTTAATACCATGTCATCTGTGAACTACGGTTCGCAGGCCAAGTTCTGCTCTCGTTCGCCCTTGCAATGTCTACAGTCCAAGAGCAGTGTTACAGATTATGATAATCACCTTTTAAATTAATCAGGTGTCACCTGCTAGGGCTGGTTCTTAAGGAGATGTCTTTCCATGGGAATACAACCACATACAGTGTCCAGCACAGGAAGCCTGTGCAGGACCAGACCCCAAGGTGTGACGGTTACTCCATGAGTTGCACTAACCACATCACTTCTGAGCAGGCCCCGAGCTCGTGCCATGACTCACGCTGCTCAGCATTACAGGTCCTTGCTGCTGAAGAAGGCTCACTTCTGCCTACATCGGCTGGCTGTCCCAGAGACAACCGAACCAGCCAGGCTGGGTTTTCCTAACCCACATTCATGCAATAACAAAAGCAGTTGTGTGTCAAAGGCCTGATCCAGTCAGGTGGAAATACACTGGCCTCAACACTGCAAAGTGCCACTGCTGTCGATGGGATGGTACCCAAACTGGTCTCCTAAGCACACAGGTAAATGCTCTAGAACAAGACCACTCAGCACCTTTGCTCTGACTCCAGCTGAAGTCCAGATACAGGAGACATTTTCCCTTTCACTACAGCCCCTGTGTTGCCACAGAAGTGTGCTCGGCGAGAAGATTCCCGCGGCAGAATCAGCGCACGCCACACCGGGTCTCCTACAAACTTCAGAGTAGGAAGCAAAGGGTAGGAGGAAAAACTACTCCTCCAAAACCTGCTGCTGAGGCAATTAATCATGCTGCTTTATCCAGACTGAACAGTCATTGCCCCAGTACCGGAGTGCCTAACTGCTCTTCTTGAAAAGTAGAGGAAGTGCTAGCAACAGGAGGGTTGGCCGCTGCTGCCCACTCCTGCTAGAGGGCACTGAGAAATAACGGCAAGTGGGGCTTCACGTCACGTACGGGCCCAGAAGAGCCACTTTAGAGATCTCCAAAGAAAACTGAAGGCTTTGGTGGAGACACTTTCAAGTCTGAGGGCATGAAAAGCTCCTTCCCTGCTGGCAAATGCCTCTTCCACAGATAACCCACAGTCTCCTCTACTCCCATTCAGGGGAGAGGTTTGCTTCAGAAAGTATGTGGCTGTCAAAAGACGGAGCCTCCAACTGCCATCGCTCCTGCAGTAATGCAGGTTTCCGAATTAACACTGATTGATGTAGGTAACGCAACCACAGAGCGTCCACCGAGTTCTGCCCGAAGCAGCACGGAGCTCAGTGTCAGCTCATTAGGTACTCGGTGCTAATTGTCTCCATAGCTAGATTGCTGCTGGTATTCCAGCACCTAGTCTAACCTTAGTTTGGGTATTTTCCACTACGCCGCAGTGTCACTACATCCCCAGCTGTTTAAACAGAGCAGGTCGAAGCTATAATTCTCAGCAGAATTTTCAAGTGAGATGTAAACCTTTATTTGCCAAAGTTCACACTTGTGTCCTCTGCCACACTTCAGCTACATCCCTTATTGCTACTGACCATTTAAAATCCTTTGGAAAGGAGAGAAATCTGTGGCAAATTAAGATTTTCAGGTTGGGAAGGGAAGGAAATAGTATCACTGTGAGGTACAGTATTATTATGGTACTTACAACCTACATGATTCTGGTCTAGTTTCCTTTTTCTGTGTTGCACCAACTCAGGTGCATTTCTGCTTAAAAGAGCAGGATGAAGTCAGGATATTTTTGGCCTTACAGTAGGAGTGCTGTAATCCCTGCACACCATTTACCCTTTTAGGAACAGATCTTCATAATTCTTTCTATATGACTTGATATTTACCGTCAGAAAAATTCAGCTATATCACAGACCAAAAAAATGGGTGGTCCTGTAGGCAACTGCAGGCACTGTTTTCCCCCAAACGTTTTCTTACACTGATTTTAAATGATACAAAGGTCATGTCACTTAGCTACAGGACTAAACCCCTCAGCACAGGCCTGTGAGATAGAGCCAAGTATTCCTTTGGGTAAATACGAAGCCCGGCAGCGATCTAAGCAAGTCAGCTGTATGATAATACAGCACTGCATATTGCATTCTTAGCACCTCAGTACAGGAGAAAACCCCAAAGAAAATCGTGAGCAAAACAATCTCAGCTCCTGATTCTCATTTACAACAAAAGCAACTTTAAAGTTCTGATACTGTGAAAGAGCACCGAGTTGGGCATAAACACAATGCAATCTGCTATTCCCCCAAGGCCCCATCCTTACCAGCATGGCACAGAGGTGACTGGGCAGTCAAATCTGTTTCTTTATGTCATGTTATATTCCATTTCAAAATAATGTTTAAACATAACATAACTGATTTGCCCTGAACTTCTAATTTGCACCCTATTGTCCTTGTCCTCCACCAGTAACCACAAAAAATGCTGTCAGCATCCCACTCCTGGCGACAATATAATCATGTTACGCAAGGGAAGGAGTCAGTGACAGCCTGACCCGTGACCCAGGCTCGCTGGAGAGTCGGCTTCTGCTGCCTACATGTGTGAACAGGGATCACTATCAGGAGTGCTGGCTGAGGAATGTGAACTCAACGCCTACTGCCTGCATGGGTTTAGTTCAATGATAAAAATAAAGTTATTTTTGAGCTACTACCACCTCAATCCACACACAGAATTACACTCCCAGCTGGCGTGTATCTATGTAGTTACAGGGATCCTCTCAGCTCAGTCTCCCACCCTTGGTGCCGCAAGAGACCCCTCCAGGCACTGCTCCATTAGCGCTGTCTGGAGGAACTCATAGAGTGCCAGAAAGAAAACAAAAAGGCTTGAGAAAGCCTGTGTCTTTCTAATAAGTGATTCCTTTGCACTGCAAATTCCAGCAAGCTTGTTTTTAGTTGGTCATCACAGAATTATACGTCTCCAGGCTTCTGTGTCAGCTTGTCGAAGGCTCTACACTTCATGAATGAAACCAGTATTTCTGCACAGGTCATCATCCCTTTTATGGCTTTTAGAAGGGACCAGGCATCTTTCTGGAAACAGTTTGTAACACTCCAGACTTTTCTACAGTAAATCAGATCAACGGCACAAAGTACTTTGCCTTTTAACAGTCAGCATTTCGTAAGGATACAATACATAAATTACAAGTATTTATGAATGAAAATTCAACTATATAAATAATTTAAATAATTTTTTAATTGCTTTCAGGGGGAGGGAGTCAACATTTTTGTTGTCCAGCTAGCACTACTTCCCATTCTTGCTTTTTCCCCTGATAATTACACAGCCAAGTCTTCTCATACCCAGAGATGACCTGAGGAGTTTCTCCATCGACCTCAGTGAGAACGCCAGTTCTACTTACCCTCACTGACCACTGAAGAATGGTGTGCCTGACAAAACTAGCAGGAAGCTCCAGTGACTCATCCTAAAGGGATATGAGAATTCATAACATCCCACAAAGAACCCCACCTCTCCCCTTCCCCAGAGGTTACTGCCTCTGTATCCACAACAGCAGAAGCAAAGAGCGACTTCCTAGGGACTAACTACCAAAATTAGCACCTTGCTACACTCGTCTTAACCAAAGCCAGAGGTAAAGAGGTTACATTTTCATCACTCCTACTGGCATGGTCGGTCAAGCTTCTCAGGAGCATTTTTGGGTGAGCAGAATTAACTCATCTCAGTCAGAACTGGTACGGAGCAGTTAAGCACTCCCAACTCTACAAAGAAAACCACTAAATCTTCAAGAACGGTGAACAAGTCAGGCTCTTTTGTGTTCCAGTGAGCAGCCAGCCAACAGTGACCGCATGACAATGAGTGTCTTGTCCTGCTCCTTTCAGCAGCCATCTCCCCTAATCCACTGTTGATTCAGCCATGACTCAACGAAAAAGACCCTCCTGAAGATGGGCACCACCTCCTGTGAGACCCTAGCTCCCCAGCAGGTCTCCTTCAGTCCTCCATCACACAACTGCAGATGGAGATTCTCAGTCACATTCACCCTGATTTCTTACTGCTTCACATGTCGGAGCAACGTTAAGCAATATTAATTCTGTTTATGCAACCTCTAATGCAATTCAGTTCCACAGTACATCATGTGTCATTTGATCCTGTAATTTTGCAGCCTCTCCAGACTAAAGCTGACCTTAACTGGTTTAACACAACCGGCTCTGAACCAAACCAAAATATTGACTCTGAGGTTGAACATGTGGTTGAGAGATCATTTTTTTCCCTAACTGAGGCTAGAATCAAACCAGTGATATTCACTTATAAGGTCATCCTAAATGGTAGAGCTGAGATGGAGATTTTCTTCTTTCATTATGATATATCAAATGGAGATGGAAAAATTCCTGAAATGTTTTGGCTTTGGCAGAGTATATCTAATTTGTCCTCAGATGAGCCTGCATGCATAATTGAAACTGTAGCAGCAATACTGCTATTGAGGCCAATGTAATACTTTCCTTCGAGATGGTCTGCAATAACAGGAGTATGAGTTTCGCATAGTGAATAATACAAACTGAATTACAGACATGCAACCTCTCAGAGGAAGAGAGTCTTCATTCACCGTGATATTTGCTATTCCCAGCCTCGGTATTTCTGAAGTAATCTATCCAAACCCACGTACTCCAGGATGTTCAAGGAAGAAGTATGTCATGTCCTTCTCCTTGCCTCTCTATCTGGACAACACTGTGCAAACACAGCACAGCCCCATCTAGCATCAATACATCACCCTTGACTCAAGCAGTCGTTGTGATTTTCATTAAAGTTCATTCCAATTTATTAAAAGGGTCTCTAAATAAAAGAATGCGCAGTTGACTTCAGCCAGGCCTGAATCAGACACTACAATTTCTGAATTACATTATTAACCAGAGTCTACTCAATCAATAATATCTGTATTAAACCCATCTCTCTTTCAGCCTCATAATTACAGAATAAGATTCTTCATTGTGCTATTACTGTGGATTAAACTGATTCCACATACTTCCAGAGAATGGTATTTCCAAAGCTCCCATCTGTTCCGTTTTCCTCGTCATGTTCTCCTGTCAGCTAAACTGTCAACCTTTCACTCCTTACTCGGGCAACTTCTGAAAACATGGGCTCCTCAAGCCAAGTGCATAACCACAGCAGACACCTCCAACTGTAACTCCAACGGCCACGACCCATCAGCAGCGCAACAATGTCGAGAGGAGATCTTGGTAAAGGAAGAAGTCGGATGAGAAAGTAACAGACCTGTCCTGTAAACTAATCAAATGTATTTGTTCATAACAAAAAAATAAAAACCCTCTGAAATTAAAAAAAAAAAAGGAAACTACAAATTATATCTGCACATGGTGATGATGCCCCGGGATATTGTAACTTGCTTGCCAAGATATGCTGGGTTTTGTGAAGCTATTGTGCTTATTCTTGTTGTTCAATAAAAAATAATTAGTTGCCATGGCAACTGCCACATCATGTCATGCTTATGTTGTTTCTGGGATAAAGAGCACCTTCTTCAAAAAAAAGTCATCACTGTGGGAAAATGCTTTAGCTTTTTGTCATATCTACGAGAAACAATTTCACTCTATTTTAAACTTCCTGTATGGAAATGACACCATTTGGTCAGACAATGTTCTTTCCCTTTTCTGTAATGGAACAGCCATTTGCATCTTCATTAAGGAATTGAACAACAGTCCTGATAACAGAGAATGCAAAATATTTGCAGTATTGTTTTGGATATTCTAGGTGTGGCCTTTTAACGCAATCAGAATAATAAAACAACTGTCTCACTGGGCAGAGTAGGGAGGTGACCTGCTGAAGACACGTGTTTGAAGGTCTGTGAAAGGGGAAGTATCAGGTTCTGAAGAAAGCAGTAACAGTTAGTGCACCGATTTACAGCTGCTCCAGAGCACGGAAAAGCTCTGGAGGACAATAAGCAAGAAGATCTGTGAGCCCTGACTGTGGCTGGTCCAGTAACACTGTAAGCATTGCCCATCTCCCTTCACCATGCCAGGGCAGGTGAAGTCTTCCAAGCTCATCCAGGGCCTTGCGAATCCCCCCCGAGGGCTAATGGCTTGGAGTCAGCAGATCATAGCTCACGTTTCCCAGCAGCCACTACACTCCTGATCACTTTCTCCTCCCGTTAAGTCAGTGCCATTCATTTAAGCTTAGGTAGCAGAGACAAAAAATGCCATTTCCCATTCCCAGAATCCTACCTTCCTGTATGACTACCCCACCACCCCACTTTTCCTGTACTTCCGGTTACCTAAGCAGATTCCATGCAAGGTGAGGTTTGGACTCTACTTTTCACAATACTCTTTTTTAAAAAACTTCCTGAGAAATAATTAACAAACGTGTTCTTTCAAAGAGACGTTACGGTCTTTACGTTGTATTATCAACAAACAGGCTAATGTTTGTTCATTATTCCATCATTCAGAGCCCAGGTTTCAAAGCAGGCGCTGTACACGCGTCCCTCGGCGCAAGCAGGGTTTGTACCTACGAGTCTGGGACCCTCAGTGACTCCACATGCACACAGCAGCTGGATGCCACGTGTCAAAGTCGTTCTGGTCATCTTTCCAGATGCTCAGACACTGTGAGCTCACACACCATGAGCTTCACAAACTTTATTTTTGTCATTTGAGCACTTAAGGCTTATAAAAAAATGCTTCTTTCTCCAGAAAAAGGAAATCTGGTTTTCACTGAAAAACTTCTCGAGTTCTAGAGCCGGACCCGCAGCAATGCTGCCTGTGCGTGACAGTCAGCCAACGGGCCACTACGGATGAGGACAGGGTAGAGAAAACTGGGAAAAATTCTTGCTAAGCAGACCACAATTGATAGCCTGTGTCTTTCTAGACTTGTCAGGAATTAAGGTACCGCTAACACCATCAATAGTTTGATTCAAGGTGCGGTGAAAGGGCCCTTATCTGGGTGCAGGAACCTGAGGAACTAAATCTTCATTCCACCACTGTGCTTCACCCGTTTCTAGAAGTGACAGGTACAGAGCCTCTAAATACGATACCAAAGCCTCAGCACCTAAGAGGTGAACATAAGCCACAAAAAGCTACGTTAAAATAATGCTCCTGTTCTGTCTCAGGCTTTCCGAATGTCCCATTTGCAGCTGCACATGCAATCGCGTGTCCCTCGTGCACCCAGCCCGCACACGGTGGCAGGCAGGCTGTCACTGACAAGATGTGCCCGTGTCCCCCGAGCTCACGATCCCTACACACGCGGAAACGAATAGAGCTTGCATAACCACCGTCACTCTGAACTCTCCTCTGTGTGCATTTCTACCATCTCCATATATTCATTACTAGACCGAATTTTTAAACACTCGGATGAAAGAAGGCATCTGTGGCACGTACAACTTGGAACACTCTCTCCCCGTTGTGAATGGATGCCAGGAGGAGGATTGATCCCTGGCTACGTAGAACAGGTTCCCATCACGGGGAAACAGGGTAAAATACCAGCTCAGGACAGGAGAAGGCAGTTGAGCTGCATTTGTAGCACCATGTGCTGGGTTCACAGCGCCCCAGAAGCGGGGTTATGAAACGAGAGGTACCAGCTCAGGACAGGAGAAGGCAGTTGAGCTGCATTTGAACCCACCGTGTGCTGGGTTCACAGCGCCCCAGAAGCGGGGTTACGAAACGAGAGGACCAGATCCTGAGCAAGAGGGAGGTGGGATGCCAGCTGGGATGGTGCCACCTTGCTCTCTCCGGCACCCCCAGGACACCGCCCGTGCCTGCTCCTGCGCTGCGTGTGCTGGGCTCTGCAGAGTTCAATGACTTCGGCAGGCTGACGGGATTTCCCTGAGGATCTCCCACGGGAGAAGGGAAATGGGGATTTTTAACGTCGCAGGGTTTGGTCACGCCCGAAAGGAATGACACAGGACCAGCAAAGGCCAGTCTGTAACCCTGGAGGACTGGTTTTCTGGCTTGTTCTCGGGCTGCTTTTCCTTGCTGAGTACGCAAAGGTAGCTGTAAGCTGTGGGGGAGATGATGCTCCTCGAAGAAACATTCACACCTTTCACACAGGATACTGTTGGGCAACCTGAGCGCAAGGGATTGGTTCCACTGCTTCTAAATTACAGCTGGTTTGTAAATTAATGAGGTAAAACCTGCATATTTCTGGGACCTTCTTCTTGTAGCAAAAAACCTGATCAGAAATCTAACAAAGAAAGAAAACAACATCTAAAAAGACAAAAAATGTTAACTTTTCACTGTAATTTGGGGGGAGGATTTTCACAGATATTCCTTTGCTATTTTAAAAATGTACTGACAAAAATTTATGCTTTTTTATGAGACAGTTACTTAAATATTTAATTGAATCTAACTTAACATTTTGCTCATGCTTATGAGAAAATTTGGAAATTATTACTAACTGGGAATAACTCCCAAAAAAACCCAAAAATTTAAAATAAAGATGGAGCTATTCTAGACACCTTGGAATTAAAATAATCTGGGAACTATACGAATATTTCCATGTGTCTGCACTTTTTCAACCATCAGACTAGAGAGGGTTTTTTTAATACTCCTACATTTATTTTTTTAAAAAAGACATTTTAGGACTTCGTTAACACATGAATTTTACTTACACCATGACTTTATAATCCATACTTTCGACCCCTTTGCCATTAATCACATTTCAACCATGACGCTAAGCAAACAAAGGCTGTATTTTCCTTTCCATAGTGCAGACTCCCTGTATCACATGGAGCTCGCAGCCCTCGCAGGATGCCACTCCCTTTTCCCTAACCAGAAACCATGACTCAGGCTGCTTAGCAAGAAGCCGGAGTTCGCTGGGGAAGCAGTCTATTGCAGCACGGAGTGCACTTGCAGGCGGGAGGGGGCACAGTTTTGGTCTGATTTTTATTTATAGACTGTATTTATTTACAGGGTATGACTAATGGTCAACACAGAGCTGAGATGAAGGCCAAAGTAAAAGTGAAACCTTATTGTTTCATGGAAGCCAATAAAATAATTACAGAGCCCGAAAGAGGGGAGTTCAGAGCTTGTGCAAGTGATGGGCGCTGGCCTGCAGCTTGGCCTTAGCCGTCGGCTGCCCCACGGTGTCTGCAGCAGCAGCGGAAGGACACGCGTGCCCCACGGCATGCACTGTTTATGCCTACGTTTTACAGGCTTGTATCCTCTCTTTGAAACTCAGCCTTAACTTAATTAAACTCTTCATGGGTCTGCCTGCTCATGCTGTCCTTATCCAGAGAAACACAGAATTTCTTCTGGAAGGGAGACCATAGACGTGCCCCAACCTCCCTGGCACGCATCGTCACGGGGCAGAAGCGTAGGTGCACCTACAGTGAAAGCAAGACATGTGAAGGAAGGTTAAAAGTCGTTCTCAACAGGGTCACAGAGAGCAGTCAGGATGTGTGATCTAATATAAATCAGCAATAATACTGGCAGGGACAGTGGTGGCTACAGGCAATGCCTGTGCAGTGCAAACCCGGCGCAGCACAAACCTGCCCTGTGCTGCCGGCAAAGGCCACTGCACGTCGTGAGCTGTTTGCTTACGGCTTTTCCAGGTTTCTTTCCATTCGGCATGTCTTGTCTGCCAGAAGTGCTACGCTGTAGGAGCTGGGCTGGTAGCACAGCCCTCACCCAGCATCTCAGAGAGATTTTGCATCCCACACCAAGACCTGGGCTGCTGTCACTCCAGCCCAGGTAGACCCTGAACTGCCCGGATCAACAGCACGGTTCTGGGGGACCTTCCAATGTGGGACTGCCCCCACAGCCCCTGTCTTTCACACAGTCTTTACTTACCCCATTTACCCACTGAAATTCAGACAAAACCTACCTCCTCCTTAGTTCACTGATTTATTAGCAGGAAAAGGCAGTCCTGTGGCAATAGCTTGCAAATCAGAGTCCCCCATTCCTGACTCTTTCAAGGGTCTCCTAGATTCCCCCACCTGGTAAAGGCCACCCATAAGGTGCCGTATCATTTCACCTGCTGGCGCTCGGGCAGCCGTTCTCCCTCAGCGTGGGTCTGAGCAGGCTGCGCCACGAAAAGCCCCGCGCGCAGTGTCTGCCCGTACAGCCCTAGGGAGGACGAGCAGTAGGTGCACTCAGCAACCACCAGTTCACTCAACGCTCATCTGGCGGCAGCTGTCTTCAGCACCGTCCATCCTTACCTTCCCAGAGAGGGTGGGGAGGCACTGGGACAGGTTCCCAGAGAAGCTGTGGATGCCCCATCCCTGGGAGTGTCCAAGGCCAGGCTGGATGAGGCTTGGAGCAACCTGGTCTGGTGGAAGGTGTCCCTGCCCATGGCAGGGGGGGTGGAGCGAGATGGGCTTTAAGGTCCCTTCCAACCCAAACCAGTCTGTGATATCCGTGAGTCACCACCATCTCCTCCACGGGAGTATTGCCATGGCCCCAGGGAAGGCAAAGAAGGTGACAGTCAGAAAAATGCTCCCTTCACTTCTGGCTGGAAAGCAAATAATTTTCTCCTTCCACACTCATTTTTCAAATTGCATTCCTCTAGTTCTTGTGCCATCTTATTAAATCATATATGAATAAATGTTGCCTAAGAATTAAACATTTCTGTGAGAGACCCAATTTAGCCGTTAGCCATGGTACAATCTTTTGAGATAATTCGGTGTTGGGCACAAACAATGAAAATCACATGGAAACTGTCAAAAATTAAAGTAATTTTTAGCCCAAAGCTGTCTTTATAGAATGATGCTTAAGTCTCAAAAAATGAGATCAGATTACCAGTTCAGTGTACGGGGGGAAAAAAAAAAGCAATATCAAAAGCTTTCCTTATAAAGGTGTGATGGAAAAGATTAATACAAACCTGAAATCAGTAATCTGGAAGACTACTTTATCATAGTGTGTCTGAAAACCACTGGGGAAATATTGATTCATTGGTCACTCGGTACGTGAAAACATCCCACTTTTCATTACTCACGACCCAGAGAAAGGTCCTCCCGGCCCAGCCCTGCAGTGGGACTGTCACCACGGCACATGACCTCAGCGCTGTCTCCGGGCCGAGAGCACGCAACACGGTCTGCGTCTCACGGGTGGTTTGAGAAAGAAAGGCACGGCCTTCCAAAGGCTCTCTAAGTCCACGTGGCTTAAACACTAAATGCTTAGGTAAATTCTGAGTGAAGTTCCTGAATCTGCCCATTTGCTTCAAAAATCTGAAAATGAATTTTCTATCCAAAACACTCCTGGGCATTGTCATTCCACAACTGAAACTCCCCAATCCACACGATATTTGTGAAGTATGGACTACGTTACACCTAATGCATTAGCATTCGATTAGGATTCAGGTTCTGATTATTCACATTAGAGATGTCCTTACAAAAACACACAGATGGGAGAAGATTTAATAATTATTCTTCTCATATAAGTTCACAGCAAGAAGTCAGGCAAATATTTCCTTATAAAATTTAATGGAGGTTGGCTAAACTGCTCAATGGTTGAAACTAATTTCTTCTAATCACCAAGCAAATTAAATATTAAGAAGCTGCTACATTTCCCATTTATTTCATAAATTTCTGTGCAAGTAGGAATAACGATTTCCCACATCGTCAAAATCCAAAGAAAGAATGAATTAAAAAGCTGATTTTCTGACTTAACTGAGCGCCATGGTCCCCAGTGCAGAGAGACACTTGTTTTTCAGCCCACTGCCTTCCACCTTTCCGGCGACTACGGAGCAGTGCTGGGGTGAGAGCTGGGCTTGGCCATCAGCACCCTCTGGAACAGCACAAACCCCTGAGAACTGACGGACCCGCAGGGAAATGGAATATAGGGCAACTCTGACTGCCTTAATACTTCCCTAACTTCCCACCCTGCCTTTGTGTCACAAGATTCCTCTTCCCACACTTCATTTTTACTTCAAATTTCTCCTGGACAAGCGCACATTTCGGTGGCTGAGGAAGCTTTCTCGGATTAAAATCTATGCATTTAAAGCAAGGCCCTTATGCCAGGTAGTGTTCATATTTTGTTTAAATATATATATACACATCAAAATGTCATTCTACACTTAAGCAGTGATGGTTTGTATTCTGACAAAGCAAATTAAGAGCGCACATGGCTTTACATTGAAATAGGTTAGATTTAGATTGGCCATCAGGAAGTTCTTCCCGGAGAGGGTGGGGAGGCACTGGGACAGGTTGCCCAGAGAAGCTGTGGATGCCCCATCCCTGGAAGTGTCCAAGGCCAGGCTGGATGAGGCTTGGAGCAACCTGGTCTGGTGGAAGGTGTCCCTGCCCATGGCAGGGGGGTTGGAACTAGATGATCTTTAAGGTCCCTTCCAACCCAAACCAGTCTGGGATTCTGTGATTCTATGTCTGAGCGTGCAGCCAGTAGGAAGCAGCAGGTACACGAGCGCTATCTTTAGCAGACATCGTACGCACCATGAACTTCCTATTTCTCAACAATACGAACAAATTCTAGCACCGCTATTCCAACCCCAAGTGGGTCTTTCACACCATCTGGAGAAAGGCTTGGAGAGTACCGCCCCTTGTGAGCCCAGGATGATCCCTGGAATGAAATGTTTGAGCGCAGCGGCTCAGGTCAACACTGCTCCATGGACAACTCTCATTTCTTCCAGCGTGAGACATCCAGTGCTGTCAGGCTGAAGAAAACCTGCTGTTCCTGGAACTACACAATGCTTGTGCTAGGTAAGGGGTCTCTCCACTCCAGGAAAGTAAAATGGCTGAGAAGCTGCTTAATACAGATTTCAGGAAGGATATTAGCAATGCTGGGGCATGCAGCTATCCCTTTTTTCCCCCTCATTTTACCTCATTGCTGCCTCCTAAGCTTTGCTGGTTGTGAACATGCCTCTGGCTGCAAGCTATGCTTCTGCTGTGCTTTGCCACTGCTTAGAGCGACTAGACAACTGTACTCCATCAGCTAACCTACTGCCCACAGCTGCTGCGTTCCCTCCTGCCGAGACAGAAATTCAGGGATTGAGAGTTTTGTGGGTTCAAGGGCCAAGAGGCATCAGCATGGGAAGCACCTTCCCTCTCTTGAAACCAACCCCAAACACTGAGGCAAGGAACAACATTCCTAACGTGGTGAGTGTCTGAGGAAGCTGCACACGCAGGCACGGCCATGGTTAGACACAGCCAGGGTGCTACCAAACCAAACCGCAGCTGGGTACCACAGCGGCTTCCCCCAGGCTACCTCTGTGGTCACCGCACCCTGCGAGGGAGCTGAAAGTGAAGAGGCATCACTTTGGAGAAGTCTCCAAAACACGGCGGCGGGGGGCATGTGGGCACAATACCGGGAAGCGGTGAGCGCGGGCAGGAGGCTGAGCCGTGGCTGTAATTCTGGGAGCGGAGGCACGGCCTTAGGGGAGGTTGTGCTGTGCCAGCTCCGGCAGGCAGGGCCCCCTGCGCCAGCACCCCGCCAGCATCTCGGAGCCTACGTAGGGAGCCCAGACTAAAACCTAAGCGGGGTGGAAAGCTTTTAACTCACTGCAAAAATGACATTATTTTTCCTCTAGATCTGTTTCTCCATCTTTTCATGGTTCAGCCACAGAAACTTCTGTCCCTGTGCAGACGTGGAGAACCGCACAACCCCACCACAGCTGAAAAGCTCCGGGTTGAGCCACAGCCCTCCCCCTCCTTACCCAGCTGTTACAGCAGGCTAACACCAGGCTTGCTCACCACCAACACCCGCCCGCCCTATTATGTATTAGCGAGGCAGCGGGCATTACCCTGCCCCTGTGGGCATTACCCCCAGGACATCACTGTCACCTTTTGAAACCCATGTAGATGGCAGCCAAAAACCTTGGGCACAAGCACGTTTCCCTGGGCCCTCTGAAGCAGCCCTCCACGACTTCCCAGGGAGGGTTGCAGCACGGTTGGTGCGGGACACGCTGTTCCTGCGCTATGGAAAATGGGGGGCTCTTGTCCAGCCAGGA
>NW_010271541.1:47240-70284 GCF_000690775.1 Eurypyga helias
TTTTTCACTGGCATTTACATCCCAGAGGATAGAAGAATTTGTGTACATTTCTTCTCCATCACAGAGGGTTTGCAAAGCCTGCCTTCCCCTTGTCCTCTACACTGAGCTTTTGTCTGCTCTGTTGCTTTGGCTGTTCTAATTTACATAGTATTTCCTCTCCCTGGGTGGATTTCAAGGTTACAGTAGGGTCAAGCTGTATCTTCTGCAAATCAGGATGTAAACAACTCTGGATAACTCATGTGAAATTGCTCTGCCCACCCCCTTCTCTTTTGGGGGGGAGGTGTGTGTTTAAATTTCTATTAGCATCAAAAATGATCCGGGATCCTTTTAAAGATCCAATTTCATATTTTCCAACGTCCCGCAAATGGGCTACATAAAAGGGAAATGCCAAGTGCTCCAAAATAACCATGGCAAAGGAAGCTACAGTAAGAAGCCCAGCACACCAAAGCTCACTGAAAGAGCAGGATCTTGTCAACTAGAATTTGCCCATGTTGTAAAAAGAGCTTAAATCTTGTGTTCAAACACAAACAGCTCCATAAGGCACCTTCAGACAAAAAAAGAAAAGAAAAAAGGTTTGATTAGGGATGGAATAGGCTTAGAATAATGCAGGCTGGTGAATCCTTGCCAGCTCCACTCCTCCACACATTCCTGCCTGCATTCTGATCTCATTATGCGCCGGGCTAGAGCGAGAGCTTCACTGGAACAGTTCTCCCCCATCTGCATCCTCATCTTACTTCTCAAACCGAAGGAGGATGCATATTTATAGCCCCCTTCGAGATGCTGTGTGAATTCACGGCGCAAAGGCAGCGTGTGGCATTCGTATGCTGGGCAGCTCAAAGCCACGGGACAGCTTGCCCAAGAGATGCACGTGTGGATTTTCCGGTTCATTCAGGTTTACGAAGCTGAGGCTTCACTTCCAATGGCTACAGAAACTGCCCTACTGCCTTGCTGGTTCCAAATTCAGGCCAAAGCTTATGCTCAAATACCAATTTTTCCTCCCGTGGTACTAAGCATCTCTGGATGTATCAAGCGAGGTCCCCTAAGGATCTGTCCTGAAACCAGGTCGATTCAGTATTCTCAGTGATGACTCGGGTCGTGGAAAGGACAATGCAGAAGGTGTGGATGCTGGGTAAGGTTGTGAATGCCTTGAAAGACTCTTTTACAATTTAGAAGTATCTTGATTAATTGAATAAACAGCCTTAAATGAAACCAAGACACTCAATAAAGGCAAGTGTGAAGTACTAAGTAAAGGAAGAAGAAATCAAACGAACAAATACAAATCAAGATATACCTGGTTAATTAAGAGGAGGTGCAAAATGAGTGCTGGAGTTAGGGAGGACCTCAGGTGGAATATGTCTCAGCACCATGTCACACCGCAACAAGAAACGTAAATCTCATTCAGTGACGTATTAGTAAGACTGATGCATGTCAGGCATTGGAAGCAACTCTTCCCTTTCATTAAGCATCAGCAAAACTTCTCATAGAGAGCAATTTGGAACACCATATTTTACCAAAAATACAGACAAATTTGAGAGGAAAACATCCTCCTGTATGGAAAGGCTGAACTTCCTCTCCATTTGTTTGGTCTGGAAAAGAGGAGATGCAGGAAAATGTGATAGAAGCTTCCAACATGGTAAACAGGAGTATGTGACAGATAACATCAGAACTCATTTAATTCAGAGCGAGCAATTATATAAGCTATGTATTAGGAAAAGTTTTCTAAGAATAGTTAAGAGCTGCAGAAGGATATCTGCAGGGTACCTCTGTCTGCCTAATAAACCTTGCCTCTCAGCACGGCTGATTATCCCAGGCTGGCTGCACTGTGCCTGGCTGATAGGCTGTCCAGTGTCAAAAGCAGCTGCTCCGAGCTAGTCGCGTTCGCTGTGCTCCATGCGACGTTTTGCAGCACTCCCTGCATTCGAATGACATCGCGTTCCCCCAGGACTCCATCGCGGCCCTTCGGTGCCCCGCTGGAAGTGTAGCTGGTCCCAGATCTCCTGCCTCACCTGCCTGCGCCAGGACGGCAGCAGCAAGCACTCCTCGGCGCAGGTTTCTGCCAAGGATGCAAGAACATGAAGGGGAGCTGAGCAGAACATCAGCTCGGCGTGCAAGGAAAACACGTGGAGCCTGTTTCTGAATCCCAGGCACAGCTAAGGTATTACTTTGCTGACAAAGCGAAGTGGGAGTGCACATGGCTTTACATTGAAATAGGATAGATTGAGATGGGATATCAGGAAGGAATTTTTCCTGGAAAGGGTAGGGAGGCACTGGGACAGGTTGCCCAGAGAAGCTGTGGATGCCCCATCCCTGGGAGTGTCCAAGGCCAGGCTGGATGAGGCTTGGAGCAACCTGGTCTGGTGGAAGGTGTCCCTACCCATGGCAGGGGGTTGGAACTGGATGGGCTTTAAGGTCCCTTCCCACCCAAACCATCCTGTGATTCTATGAACCCTCATCTCAGAGAGAAGCCAGATCCATCTAGGGTTACCAGTACAGAAAAGAAGGGAAGACGGCAATTCTTCATTTACTTATGACAGTAAAAACCTTCTTGACTGTCTGGGCAGCATTCAGGACTCCCCTGTTCTGCCCCCAGGCTCTGCCCATGTACTCTAACCATCACGGGACAGGTTTTCCCAAGTTCTTTTACAGTCAGTACTAAGGAGCCTTGCAGGCATGCCCTGGGTGTAGCAGCCTTTCTGGGTAAAGCAACGTGGGCAGGCTGAGGATCATGCCCCAGTTGGAAGGATTCCAAGCAGAAGGATCCCCAGACCTGCTGACTGGATCCTGGCAGTGGCTGCCTTACAGGTTACTGCCGTGGGTATGAATTTCAGGCTCTTCTTCAGGATGTGCCAGCCCTTGTCAGAAGCCCAAAGGACCTCAGTAGCTCTGGAGAGGAACAAAACGTGAACCCATCTTTGTCTCGGAGCTAGAATGCGACCCAGTGTGTACATATGGGAAAAAATAATTGGAATAGACAAAGCCATGGGCAATTGGGCAGATGATGTGCCTGAGAACTATGAACATCTGTTGTGTGGTAAATATGCAGCCATCAGCTTTTCTCCATAGTCTATAAACAAATTCAAATAAAAGAATTGGATCACAGCTTTTATTTATATGTAACTATCACAGCAGTCCGGGAATTACCACGCCGTTGTAAAACGCTAACTTGACGGATCAGCTCGTTGGCAGACCCCCATTAACACTCTCCAGAGTGCATTTCCCCTAGAACGACCTGGATAAAATAGGGGATTCATGGGATCAACTCTCCTCTGCCCCCACTTTCTCGCCGAATCCCTCGCCAGCTCCCCTTTCCCTCCCACCCCACCCATCTGCCTCTCAAGCCTGCAGGCACCCTCCCTGATGGATCTATTTCCTGCATTGACCAGCTTCCTCCTTGGATGCGTGGGTGTTGCTAGGTCACACCGCTCGCTAGAGCTTCAAACAAGGAAATTCAGGCTTTCTCTGACTTTGCAGGAGCTCCCTAAACATCCATAGCTTCATACTTCCCATTCCACTTTCCCACACCTCTTCCCTGCCGTGGTACCTACTAAAGAAGGCTTTGGTTGCTCTGCGTGCCGAACACCACTGCTCTGTGGTTTCCTTGCACCCTCTACCAGTGTCCCTGTCATCCCTCCGAGGTAGCTAGAGAACAGCTTTCTGCAAGGACAACCTCTGTGTCTTTATCATGCCGAGCACAGCCCAATCTCGTTCAAAACTGAGGCTTGCGGGTGCGGCGGTAATAAAAATAAAGGCATTACCGTTAATTCACCTTCTCTTTCTATACAGGAAACTGATTGGCAGGAAGAATTTGGGTCAGGCATGCGTTGTGTGCTATCTCACTGAAAGCAACAGAGCATCAGGAGATGGAAGCGGCAGTGTTTAAAGGACCCAGGAAAAGAGCCACCAGAACGCAAACCCACACCCCATTACAGAGACACTGACTCACCATCACCCACAAAACACCTTTCTATTGCTAAAACAAGGTAAGCACACGCCATTTAATCCAGCTTAGTGACGTACTGCCAACCACAGAGGTATTTTACTGCTACTGAATTGTTGCTTTTCACGAACAGCTTCTTGGCCCATGGCTAAAGCACAGCACCGGCAGGATCAGGAGCCCGCGGAGAGCTCAGCTGACAGGAGAATGGGTTAAAGAGAGACTATTCTTATTTGTGTGACAATCATCTGGTGAGAATATTTTCCGTCTGTGCTATTTTTGGTTCCCAGTGAGATCGTTCCTACAAGGATATGGAATTAGAATTTGAATACAGGCATAGTAAGAGCACTTTGCATGTGTGCCCACAGCCCCCTCCTCCCCCCGCACCCCTCCATCAGGGAGCTCCACCGCTGAGCAAGGTCAAATCATATCAATACGGCACTGCAGGAGAATCTTTTGCATTCCTGGATTGGTAAGAGAAATTAAAACTCATCTCCTGGGATTTTCAAATCAAGGAATATTGTTTATTTTAAGGATCACTGTAGCATTATATTTATGAGTCATTAATCACCTTGACTTGAAAAAGTCTGTCAAATGAGGAAACTATTGCACTCAGAAGATTTGCAGAGGATGGCCAGCCTGTCTGTCTTGAACCATGCTGTCTAATGGAAAGAAAAGCCTTCCTTTCCTGCACAGAGAACTGGAAATTATAGACAAGTCCCTGCAATTATGGACTGAGTTACTTAACCTTTCTGAGACCAGTTCTCTCCCACAGGTCTCTTTCGGGCAGGAGTAACTCGGCGTGGGCTTGTGACGGGGAGGTGTAGTGGAACGGCTCAGGGAATTTGTAACTTTTAGTGCAGTCTGCACCCTCCGAGTAAGGTTTGAGCCGTGCTTGCACACGCGTTTGGCCTCAGCTTTCACAGTGCCCAGGCCAAGTGCAGCACAGCAGAAGAGCAGTGCAGGGTAGCTCACATGCAACACCCCAAAAGCAGACCTTGATAACGGACCCTCCTGATGCTGGGCTCTGAGCAGAATCCCTACTGCAGAGATATCCCTCGCTTGAGACAAGAGGCACAGCATGATGGCACAAGCAGACCGTGGGCAATTTTAAAGGACACCTTGGGCAACTTCAGGCAGCGCGGTCCAGCTTCCCTACAGGACAGGTCAGCAGCCTGGTACTGGTTACACAGACTGCCCTTACACAGCCGCCCCGACCAGCAGGATGAGAACCTGTATTTCATTCAAGACTTCTAAAAGGCACTTGCCTAACTCGGTTTGGTTTTCCACTGATGTAAGTTTTAAAACTTAACCTCCCAAGGGAACTAGAGGATACACTTGAAAGTCTATTTATGTAAACAGCTAGAAAGGTCTGTTTGTTCTCTTCATGGTCTTGTAAATACAAGGCATCAGTTGTGCTCTCAGCAGAAGTAAACCCACCACAATCCAGTTAAACCTCTAATGTTGGAAAGAACAGGGCTGTAAGCTTTGCTTATGGATAAGTCATTAAAGCATCACATCTCTCCAGTATACATCCATAAAAGACAGGGTAGAACACTGCTGTTAATGGATTAGAAACCACACACCAAGGAACAAAGACTTCATATTTACTGACTTTTCCGAGGGAGTTTGAAAATGTGTTCTTAATTTGTCGATGAACCTTCATATAACAACATTAACTTTAAATACACAGTACTGACTAAGCATAATAGTGAAATTATCGCTTTAGGTTTTCAAATCTCTTTCCAGATGTGAAGGAATTGATCCTCACTAGTCAGTCAGCAATGTGACTATTTGCACAGCACGGCAAACTGGAGCAGGAGGATCAAGCACCTTCCCTCAGTTTTGTGCGGGCTACATCCATACAGCAGTATAGGCTGGCAGTCAGGTCATTCGGAACAGAGACCTGGTTGCCCTGGCTGCATTAGCCTGAACCCGCTCTCAGCTATGGGTTCCCGCGGATATCAAGGCAGGGAAGGGAGAGATGTGCAGTCCCAGATCATCTCTCAGCGTGGAGAGTCTGGACATGGCCCTGGCTCTGCGAGCTCAGACATCACCAAACAGAGAAGAATGGCAGCTAGGACCAGAGTTTGTGACACTCGGTTCATGGCACTGCAGTTTATCAGACATCAAAAGCTGAAAAGGAAATTAATGTAAATGAAAGAGCAGTATTAAGCAACAGCACAGAGGAAAGAAATGGCAGGGGTAGGGAACCACTCTCTTTTACTGTGATTCTCTCCGAACTGTAAAACTCGCTCGATCCACCTACAACTTCATCCTCACTTTCCTTCCAGTGTTGCAACCCTGACTTTGCCTAACGCCAAGCAGACATCAATGGGAAAAAAGAACTGTCCACCCTACGAGTGCCTGTTTTAATCCATTCTGAAAGCAGGCTAAGCCAGCTCACTAGAAGGCCGTGCTGATGTGGGATGAGCGTGGCACGGAGCAGGGCAGGGCGCAGCACTACTGCGCTTCATGCCCACATGCCACACGGCGCTGTCATTTCCCCCAAGGGTGCCAGCAGTAGGGTACAAGGAAGTCCCAGTAACATTTCACCTGGCAGTAAGTAGTTTCTGCTAGACCTCATTTAGGTCTTTTAGAGGCTCTAATTTGACTCACCTTACTCATTCTACTAAACTGAGCTGAACTCTATTCCTTCAGGACCCAAATAAATAAATGGATCTCAAGGCATCTTCCCAGTATCCTGCCAAAAATACCTCAGAGGAGATTAAAAGATAGGAAAAATAAAGTAGAACTTCCAAATGGCGTACAGGAAACGCCATGTTTTTGAAATACTAGGGTCTTTCTCCTCAGAATCAACAAGGTTCTCACTTTAAGTTAAAACTAGTCATAGAAAGGATGTTTTGGTGAAAAGCCACGTTACTGGAGTTTTCTGCAGCAAGCGGCTCAGAATAAAACCGTATTCATTTCCATTAAAGGACAAGAGGCTTCCAGGGGCAAAGGAGCAGTGTTTGCTTTGTAAAGTACAGATCTGTGAAAACATCAGTTGAAAGGATAAAAACTGATGTGCTGATGCATACCGACATGCATTTTTACTCACATTTCTCAAGGGGTAAGCACCTCCTCCCACTACAGGCAGCAGGAGTTACAGATGTGCAGCACATCAAAAAATGATGGCCTTTCAAAAATTAATGATAGCAAGTAAAAAACAAAACCCAAAGATCATTAACTGAACCTCAGGACCCACCCATTTCCAAAGACCACGATCATGAGGTATCCACCCCTGCGTGGATAGGCAGGTACAGAAGAGGCTTCCACTCCCTGGTCTGCAGGCTCCGTACAACACTTCTCTGTGTGGGATTTGGGGAGCTCTGCAGCTACTCTGATTTGCTCGATGGCCACTCTAATTTGCACTGTCTGCAAATACTCTCTAGGGGCTCAAAGACAGGCATGACAAACGGGCATCCCTGCATTTCTCACAGGCACACCCCTTCCCTTGTATTCCTGATTTTCCTGACAGGAGAGAGGAAATGCTGACAAGAGCAGCAAATTCAGCTCTTCGACCATGTCCCCCACGCAGATAAGGAGGCCCTCCCTGGACCAACACCTGCTTGAGACACAAACGCACCCCAGAGATGAGATGCAAAGCGGCCTCCTTACGTGAGCGCAACCTATTTTAGATCTCACAGGAGAGACACGAGACTCCGTCGTGAAAACCAGCTCACTTTACCCCAGTCCCGCGGCGCCTGCACGTCCAAACATCGCATCAAACCCAGAAGGCCTTTTGTCTTCTCCACAGCCAACCTCTAAGGCCAGGGATTCTGCTGGGTTTGCTTCAGCCTGGATATGTGGTGTCAACACCACAGCAGCTCCGGCTGCACGCAGATTGGAGGAGAAAGTAGGTCAACATGAGACAAGCTGTTCCCGGAGTAGCGTTTCTCTCTCCTCTCCCTTCCCTCCCTGTAAATGAAGAGTGCAAAACTGGTGGCTTTGAAAAGCACACGGGCGTTCCCACTGCCAAACAGAGGTAGAGCCCAATTCCCGATTATGTTGCAGCTCTAGACGATTATTTTACTACACGACTTAGAGCAATGTGCCGTGTGTGCAACAGGCTTCACGGGAGACACCACTTCTTCGTACTAACGCCCAAATTAATTACCAAAAAGCTGGTCTGAATATCAGAAAACAAGGGGAATACGTAAGCAAGACTAAAATAATTACAAATATTGAATGAATCTTCATGAAAAACGCAAAGTTTTGACACAGTTCATGGGTTTTGTGTGGCAGAAAATGAGTTTTGCAGTTGTATGTCAAAAGAACAGTCAGAAACTCATTTTAGCTGGGAACACGTGTTCAGTGAAAAGGCCCCACATGTTCATTAAACCAACCACTGCAGCAAAATCACAGTCTCTGCGACCTGCCTTAGCGAGCACACTGCTCGATGGGCACGGAGCTGCAGCGCGCAGAGACGCCTCTCACGCCGCAGACGTGATTTACGCTGGGCAAGCAGCTACCCGGTCGTGTCAGGGGATACTACAAAGAAGGAAGTGAGGAGTGCCCGTGGATGGAGTAGTCACCAGCCAAAATGAGCAAATTAATCCAATATAGGATTTTTTCTCCCGTGCACGCTCGGTCTTATACTGGGAACCTTTGAAGGGTAGTTTGGTGACTCCTTATACTTCTCTACATAGTTGAACCTCTCCCTACGTATGCCCTATGACTCCCGTCCTTACAACACAGAACAAAAGGTCACTATAAATTTACACGCCAGTAGCAGGCATTGCCTCAAATCACACACGTGATGACGTGCCGAGGGCAAGAGCTGTACTACCAAAGATCTGTCTTACTTTCCTGATTCAAGAAAGACTATTGATTTCAAGAGGAGTATTCATGAGTTAAGAAAGCCAGATTTGGAGCTGGATCACACTCAAGTCCCCTGCAAGTCAATGGAGCCACTCTCAATGATTGTAAAATGAGAAGGATTGGGCCTGTGCCCGTGTTTAATATTGGATATATATTTTTCCATGGTACATATTTTTCCGATATATAATGCAAATTTTTCTCTTAATTTCTTTTTCCTCTGCTTAAAGTATTACTTGTTGTTAATGAGCATTAAATCCATCTTGGTTTTATCATACCCCTTCAGTCTCTGCATAAGTACTTCGGCAAATTTTCCCCTCAAATGCTACCCAGTATTTGAAGGAAAAGTAGCCATAATTAGTTCCACCTTTGGACACAAACTGCATCTCAGGCAAACCTTCTGAAGAAGAAAGTGTTTTCTCTTTTGGTATGAAAGACCAGAGCTATTGAACCCCTTACTTTTGCTAGGGCCAGTGACAAACCCTCCACTGTCAGTCAGGTCAATGGGACCAGACGTGGATGCAGATGACATGGGAATAGCAGACAAACAACTTCTTCATGCAAGTCTTCTGGTGCAAAGACCTGTAGAGGAAGGTGCTGAATGGCAAAAAAATGGAATTTTATCCTCAGGGTAGCTATTTATTTATTTACAGTACTGGCATACTTGTATGGTTAAGGCATGGACTGGGACCCAGTAATGCCAGGTGCTGTACAAACACAGATCAAAGAGCGAAGGCCTGCCCTCAAGGACACTCACATGGAGTTTACACACACAGCAGAAACACATGACAGTTTATCACCGTTAGCTGTGCAGAGAGAAGGTTTCAAGTAAACGAGGGGAGAGTTGACTCGTGCAGTAATAATATTTCCAAATTAATTTCAGACTAGCAATTAAACAGGGGGATTTTGAGCAATGTGGAATACGCTTTAGCCAGATCTAGTCTGTAACGTCTTATTTAATTGCCGTTACGTTACTCAAGTTACTGCTTTGAGGCTCCAGCCAAGATCAAGCCCAGCTTCAGGTAAACAGGCCCTATGCCATACATACACCACCAAGTAAGACACAAGGCTCCACCCTGACACTGAGGGGCTGGAGCGTGTCCAGAGAAGGGAACGGAGCTGGGGTCTGGAGCACAATTCCTGTGAGAGGTGGCTAAGGGAGCTGGGGGGGTCCAGCCTGGAGAAGAGGAGGCTCAAGGAGGCCTTATTGCTCCCTACAACTCCCTGAAAGGAGGGTGCAGAGAGGGTGGGGTTGGTCTCTTCTCCCAAGTGACAAGCGATGGAACAAGTAGAAATGGCCTCAAGTTGTGCCAGGGGAGGTTTAGATTGGATATTGGGAAAATGTCTTCACAGAAAGGGCTGTCAGGCATTGGAATGGGCTGCCCGGGGAGGTGGTGGAGTCACCACCCCTGGAGGGATTTAAGGGAGGTGTGTGTGAGGTACCAAAGGACATGGTTTAGTGCTGGGCTTGGCAGTGCTGGGTTAACGGTTGGACTTAATGATCTTAAAGGTCCTTTCCAACCTAAATGATTCTATAATTCTATAAAATGGTTACATGACAGGTGCAAAATTACTCCCCCATTCAGCGGTGACACACTTATCTGAGCAATTCCCTCAATTGAAGAGATTTAGGCAGCCTCTGTTGAAGGAAAAGGCAACAAGGGTCACAAACTGGCCTGGCTGTACCCCAGGTCTCCTGGAGCACAGCTCAGAAGTGTTGGAAAGGAGAATATCTCCAGTTATATTCCTTGCTTTATTGTAGTCAGCGGGAGTTGAACTTCACAGCTAACTTACACATATTTTTTTCTTTGCCTCATCTCCTTTACTTTCAGCAATTGTGGTTGTGTCTTCCTCCATGATTTGTTTAATACCAGGAGGGGAAGAGAGAAAGAGAGATACCAAACTGACGTGGGAACACTTTCTCCTTTGTATCAAAGAACCATCTGCTAATTTACAAAATACAAACAAAGTTCCTGGATGTGCAAGACCCCCTGTTGAGAAGCCAGGCACAAACAGTGCCTGTACCACGTCAAGGAGCGCTTGTGTTTATTCTGGAACACACAGCCTGCCGCGTTTCTTTTATCTTTGGGTGCTTTTCCTCCTTTTTCTCATTTTATTGATCTAAGTTCAGCATAGTGAACAGGCTCTAGCAAAATAATAAATATGGAATATTTATAGAACGCTTTTCCTACTGTACAAAGCGCTTTTCTAGACAGATACAGAAATCGTACAGAGCAGCAACTCTCCTGCAGGCTCGTGCAGGAAGGGCTGACAGCCCTGACTCTCCAACATCACTGTTTTGAAGCCCCAGTCTCTGTCGACCCTTTGTTTTCTGAGCCGTTGGGTGACACAGAGTCAAGTTAGTCCATCAGCTCTCTTCATCCTCCCTCCGGCCTCCTCTGCGCACCACACGGGGCAAGGCACAATGCAGCATTCAGGAAATAGGTTAACTCTGTCCTTTCTCAGTTGTTCTTCGAGTGAGAAATAGGAAAAAAAGAAAAAAAGAGAAGCAAGAGAGACCTCCCGTGCTGCTAATCTGCAGCGAGCAGAACGATGAGCTGCAGTTCCTGCGGTCAGCCAGCTCACTGTGGTCCCACCGCAGCCTCTGCGAACAAACGCCACCCTCCAGAAGACAGAAAGCATCCAGAGGGAATTTTTGTAAAGCTATCAGCAGTTGTTTACGGGTAGTGATCAGACTTTTTCCTTAATTTCAGCTGGTGCCGAGGTATAAAAACAGATAGGAAATATTTAAATATGTGTAGACGAACCTGCAAACCTGCTTCCTACCAACTGGAAGCCCGCAGTGCAAAGATAAGGCTGTGGACAAAATACAACGCACACAATGCTCAGAGAAAAGCAACTGAACGACCCATTGCTTGTGAGCTGGACTAAAACGCATTTAACCTGTGGAGGGTTTAGGGTCTCTGTTTTCACATGAATTTAGCATTTGAGGATCTTACCAGCCTGACAGGCCTGAAAGGTGAAGTCCTGTACGAGTAGAAATAAAGAGCAGAGACAGCAGCATGGATAAACGAACACATCTTTCCTTCCTCATGCCTCAGCTCACGTGAAAAGAAAGAAACCACAAGCCCAAAACATTTCAAAGAAGTCGGTATGCTCAAGGGAGTCTGCGTAGACAGCGGAGTCTGGCACGCAGGACCAGCCTGACGTAGCACACCTCCACAGCACAGCTCTATCAGCGGAGACATAGCTCCACGGGAAAGCAGCTTCCCTCCTGCTGAGCCCAAACCATCTCCCAGAGGACAGGAAGCTGTTTTCTGGACCACCATTCCCAAGTCTGATGGATCTGGGAGTAGGTCGCAAAGGGCCAGCTCCGTGTCTGTGCCAGCGGGGTGGAGCTGTGCCACATCCCCGTGCCCACTCCAGACCCGGGCTGTCAGTGCAGACTGCCAGCAGGGACGTCAGCTGTGGTGCCAGGCTCTTCAGCCACGGACACGTGCCCATCAGCAGGCAGACCGAGGTCACCAGGCTCCTCTACAGGGCCTACGAGGACACCTCTTGCCCGTAACAGCTTACTGGCACCAGCCTCAGGGATATGCAACGGTGACACCGAAGCCCTGACCAGTGTCAGCTCTGCCCCGCACAGTCCTGTCGGTTCAAAAAAATACACTTTAATTTAAACCTGCAATAGTCTCAGGTACCACTAATGAGTCCATACATGGAGGTACGTGTATGCTTACACAAGCATCCCGCTGCTCGGAATAAGCATGAGGTAGGAGTTACCGCCTGTCACGTAAGCGGACAGACTCCGGATTCCTGCACACACTGCCACAGTTAAACCACAGACTCCGTTTCCTTCAAAGCAGGCACATGCTGGACTAAGAGTGGACTTTTCAGTGTGTCACTTAAACATAATAAACAACAAAACTCTATTTTCTATGATGTTCAAGACAACTATTCAGCAACCTGAAGCTATAGCTATGCTAATATCTACCATGTATGTGACAATATAATTTCTGCATCCCTCACCTTCCTATCCAAAAAACACAGGGTTTGACTGAAAACCAGTAAAAGCTAGCCTGGATCCAGTGCAACCAGCAGGAACTCTGCTAATTTACCGGAGACAAGACTTCACCCAGTTTATTTTAACAAATGGTCCTGCGAGCAGAGCAAGGGGCAAGCCACTGGCCCGCCACCTCCTCCCAGGGGAAGGGATGCGGGCGAGCCAGAGTACCGCTGCACAACACGTTGGCTCATTTTGCTGTCGGCATTATCTCCTGCATCAACACGCAGACTGGCTGCGCTGCACCAGCAGCTCTGAGCGCGGTGAACGGCAGCGCAGAGGCACCGGTGTGACTTCCCTCCCAGGCTGGCTCTCATTCTTCCACTACGCATGGCAAATCTGCTCACACCCAAGTGCCACGTCAGCAGGGAAAGCCTCAGAGGCACCCTGGATAGGAAGCCTACCAATGGACCATTATTTACATCCGGTCCACCTTTGGAAAGGTACATTGTTCGGTGAGTACAAGCTGGCCTAGCTTTTTGGAAAGGCTAAGAAGTTAGTCGCAGATACAGCCCTGTCACTAACCTCTTCTCCTGTTTTCACAAGGAAAACCCCCATTTTCAAGAAATGCTGGACTATTCTAAGACATTTCAGTACCCTGCAGTATTTCTACTATTTCCAGGACAGTTAACACAACCTTGATGCACAGTTTGTCTGACAGAAAGAGTCCTTGCAGGTGCCATTATCAAAAAGTGAGCTTGGAATGGGAAAACACCAGCTGTGATTCCTACAGACCTGAATGGGAAAGTATCAAAGAGGAATTAATTTTAATCAACATCACTTCCTGGCTTGTCTTCAGCATTCCTATCATTCATCCCTCAGAAGCATTCAGTACTTTCTATTTTGCATTGTTTCCATAATGCAGAGCCTATCCACTCAAATACCCAGGCTGTCATGTACCATCTCTCCCCCCATGAAGGGACCACACAGCACACACCAGGCTGGAGCTGCTTTAAATAGTTTCCGTCGCTCTGCGTATGGTTTTTCCCTATCATCCTCCAGCACTTCTGCATCGCAGCCTCCCAACGTCAGACAGTGCCTTATGCGCCTATCAGCTCTCATATACCAGGGCGTACGTTTTAGTTTCACTTACGTTGGCATAATCTCACTAAAGCCAGAAGGATTGCCTGGGTTTATCTGAGATCAGAAGACAGCCTCAAGTTAGGCCGAGCTACATAAGTGTTTGGAAGCAGCAATTATGTTCTGCAGCGGAAGACAAAGGTTTCAGACTTCAGCCTGACATAGGAGTTAACGTTCCCCACACACGGATGTACCAACTACTGCCGTTACTTGGCCTCGGGAGATATTTTTGCTGAGAATGTCGTCTTTTTTTTTTTTTTTTTGCACAGGATAAAGCCAAATTGCTGATCGTTTCGAGTTTTTAATAAATAAAATCATCATTGCATCCGGTATTATTAACAGTACGGATAGTGGTCTTTCTGGATAACAGCAACGTACTATGGCAGAATATCCAGCTCCTCTCCGTGATGATAGATTAAAGAGATTAGCAGAGAGGAAAGAAATAAAATTCAACCCAAGCTCTTGCTGCAGCAGCCCTGAACTAAAATTCTTATTCTCTTCTTGTCCCCAACGACTTGGCATTGCCTGGGCTCTCAAACAACTGTCATATTTCACACCAGAAATGCTGCCTTCCAGTTGAAGTTGGTGTTTTAAATTCAGTTTTGTAAAGCATTGTGGGATTTTCCAGACTGAAAGGCATCATATATAAATTTAAAATATTATTATTATTTCAACATTATTTATGGGCACCATCTGTTTGTAACTCTGTTACTGTCTCTTCTTTTTAATGTTCTTATCACAGACTGCCTTGCTTATTACTTGCTAAATTGGTCAGAATTCAGTTCAAGCTATCTTTGAGTTATATGTTTACCTCAATGAGTGCTGCCAAGAATGATGTTCATGGCATATCTTGCATTGATTTTAGAATTTCTGAAAGTAATAAAGCACTGAATGAGGTTCATTTCTTCTCACAAATTAGAATCTGTCATATTAATAGAGTAATATAATCCTGTCGTCGCTTCCATTTGTTTCCTTCATCAAACTGATAGGAAAGAAAGCCTAACCTCGCGTTCACTTAGGCTGTTTGTTTAAAAGGCCCAGAGGAAGCTGTTGGTTTACTTTTAAAATCTTCAGGAATAATCATTCCAAACCTCATCCTGCTACCCCTTTGTGTCAAACACCCCCATTCTGTATGTCCCCAGGCTCCTCCAGGCAGGGCACTGCTCACTGCAGCAAGGACAGGACCAAGCTCTTCATCGCCTGCAGTGACACCGTCGGGAGCGAAAGGTGTGTGTGGCAAGAGCCCGGTCCCCATTCCCGGCTCCCCTTAGCCTGCTCTGAGGGTGGGCTAGACTCCTTTTCGACTTGGATACAACGTCTGGCGTGAGGATAGAGATCGTGCTCATCCCCAGTTCCATGCCTCCAGGACACTCTGCTGCGGAGCTGGGGTGGTCAGGCTGACACCCCAGCACTGGTTCTGAGCTGCAGAGCGCACCGTGTCTCTCACTGCTGGGACGGTGACACCCGCAGACGTGTCCTCGGGACAGGTCTGCCTACAGTCGCTGCTTGGTCCATGTTCACTCCCTTAGAACCTGCCCCAGGTCCACACCTTCACATCAGCCGTTGTCACGTCAGCTTCCACAGGCTTTATGCAAACAATGACGTACAATTCGGGGGGGAGAATCTTTGAATGGGATTAATGAGGTTTCACTAGAAACCGTGCAGCAGATTCACCAAATAAACTATTTCTCCCACTCCACCCCACCCCCAGCAGCCATTGCCTCTCTACAGCAGCCTGGAATTTTTATTTTCTTGGGTTTAACTTCATAACTCCACTTTCCTTTTCCTTCTTGCTTCCTCCTGGCTGACATATTACACAGCCACTGAAATGATCCTCCAGCCAGGAATGCTGGATGAGCGGCTGCCCGTGGCTTGGTGCCAACCCTGCACTGGAAACTGGGAAGCAGCACAGACTGGCTTGCACCCATGGCTCCGTCCAGACACGGATCCAAAAGCAGAGCTCCTGGCTAGAGACTGCTGACCTGGGAACTCACCTGCCCCCAGGCACCCCAGCATTTTAGGGGGCTCTACCCTAACCACACGCGATGCCAAGTTGAGCTTCCTACTTCTCTCACTGGGGTCTGAGATTGCCAAACTGAGATCTGTGAGGTATCAATTATAACCCTGAAAGCATCTCTCAAAATAATCGTTGGGTGCATTTTTTTAGCAGATCACCCAGTCACAGCACACAGCTCAAGCGACTGACGGAGCACAAGTCCGCTTCCAATGTGTCAGATAATAATTGTGCTGTAACACCACAGCGCATACATGAATAAATACAATTCCAAATTCAATGAGGTATTTTCCTTCTGCTGCTCCTCCTGCCGCAAATGAATACACCAGCAATTAATTATTGTGCTCAGCAACTCCCTGCAGCAATTGTGTAATAGATTCATTTTCAGCCCCTTGTCTCGTAACCTTTCAGATCAGTTCCACGGGGCTGGAATGGCAAGTATAAAAATATATGGGGTTGTCCATTTAATGTTTGTAAATGCTACGGCTCTCAGATACCAGCCATAACTTTCCCAAAGTTCTGCTCCACTGCTTATGAACGCTGCAGTATATTTGACTAGGAGGATCATTTGAGCTCACAAGTGAGAGTAAGGGAACATTGGCAATCAGAGACATTTGCATGCCACATTTTATGGCAAAACTTATTTATATTTATGTCAGTAGCATTTGAGAACTAGTATGATATTAGTTCTTACTAGCTGTCATCCGTTTGGTGGCCAGGAGTACACCAGTATATCCTGGCCTCAGGAAAGTTACTGAAGTTCTGCCACTGACTTAGCAAAGCCAGGAGGTCACCTGGGTCCCAACTCGTGTACCACTGAAAAAAATTAAGAGTTGAAAAGAATAGGCTGTCATTGCACCTCTGCTTTTTAAACCCTTATTTTTAGGATGCCCCACTGAAAGCTGCTGAGCACTTCAGGCATTACAAAAAGGACTTTCATATTGAGAAAACCACACAGCTATTTCCTGATCATATTTTGCAACCTAAATCGAGTGAGGTCACGTGCCCAGAGCTGCCAGCACAGCACAGGGAGAACGTGAACAGGCGCCGCCTAAGTGACAAAACACAACGCAACACGACTAGTGTCCTGATGACAATACTATCTCTGCGCAGATGCCTCGGAAAAGCTGGCTTTCTCTGGTTCTCCTGGGCAAGTGCAAGTCCAAGGAGGGGAAAGCACAGGAACTGGCCAATAATAGGTGGGGGGAGCAGCCTGAAATCCAAGCTTTCTGAACATGAAATGAGTCCAGAGATCCTTGGGGAAATGACTTTCCAGGCTGAATGAGCAGCAAGAGTAGACTGGCAAAGCTGGAAAATAAACCTTGTGAATCTTGCAGAGCCGGTTTCAACCCTAAATAGTACCACAAATGCAATATACCAAGAGTAATTAATGACAAAAAAAATAAGTCTGAGCTTTCTGACTGGAAACACAGCACAGTCCCCTGCTCAGAGTAATGGATTGGGACTCACTTCTGCTACTCCTGGGCTGTACAACCAGGGCTGTCTTCAGCATCATCCTTCGAGACAGCGACTCTCTCCTACCCAGACGTACAGTGCCCAGCAAATACAGGCTTTGCAAACAAATTATTAAAAATAAAGAATCCATACCAAAAGTCCTAATATGCCACGTAAGCCAAGGCATCAAAAATAGGGTTAGCATGAGTTAAAACTAGTCATACAGGACTTGTTAGAATCAAGTGCTAATGGAAAAGAGGAAAATTATTAAGTGCGTTTCCCAAGTTCTGTCTGGCTTTGCTCCTCGCATCTCTGCTCAGGGAATACTCAGGCAGCTCTGACTAATTCATTAAAGCTGAGCTCAAGACTACGCAGGACACATACTAAATTCTGCTGTCCCTTCTCTAAGCAGAAGTCTTTCATTTGGTTATTTCAATCTGTCAGGCATCTAGACAGTGCATCCCAAAAATGGAAGAAAAACTAATTTCCCTACTGCTGAATAGTCTTTCAGTTAATCTTTTTGAACATAAATGCTGACAATGCACTGGGTTTAGACCCAACCATATCCAGAAACTGGACGGCACAGTGCCTAGAGATGCTTCTGGACCTGGCACTTGCTTCCGTAAGCTGAGAACAGCCACCATCCCTTAATACCACTGGGCAGCTTTGTTGTTACAGCTCACTACAGCTCCTCTAGCTGACATTTCAGTTTCACCCTGGGATTTCTCCCACTGTCTCGATCCACACAGGTGCCTGCAGTGACCAAAGTCTGCCCTTGAGGCATGTGGGATTTACCAGTCTTCCCATTCTGCAGGGCTCAGCCAGCTGCTTGGCATATCGCACCGAGGACAAGAGCCATCACTCACAGACGGGTGACTTGGCACATCGGGGATGATAAGCAATACTGCATGCCACTGAGTGACTTCACTAATGGTGTCTGGAGACCATCCAACGAGGAGGATGCAGCCCTTCATCTCTGCAGTTATGCACTGATCTTCGCTTACAGCCTTTGCAGAGAGGCCTTATCATCCACGCACTGAACGCGACCCCCTTGGCCAATGCAGCCACTCCCCAGCGTACTCAGATAAAGTTGTGGTTATTGTCTACCTCCAGTCTGTCCCAAAAACCAGCACTGGGGCTACGCTGCAGATCTGAAATACAGAGATGCAAAATTTGTTTCCAGCTGGCATCTGTCTAATCACTTCTCCAGTGAAAAAAACCTGGCAGATAGCTGCTGCTCTTCTCTTTGTACCTAAATCCTCAAACTCACATTCTTATGGTGGAGGTTTAGTCAGTAGAATCAGGCAGATAAAAAAAGAATACAGAAAGAAGTTTTTTGCACATCCCATCAAAAAACAATCTTTCAAAGACACATGGTTTTTGAAAGATTTTGTCCGGTGTTAGCGCATTACTAACCACTTTTCCATGCTGCCTGGGCCTCTGGAAACAACTGAAACCTGAGAAAACACAGGGGATATGTCCTCATTTTCTATTATATATTTCCCTAATAGGATGGCAGGTGAGTCAGAGTTGAGACTTCATTTGTGCAGGAAGTCTATGGATCCAACTGTAATCATCTACAAGTAACACTACGGCAGAATAACAGGAAGGAAATAACCATAGGGTTGATTATGAAGAGATCCCTCCTTTCTGCACATCTCCATGCGACCTTAGTTCCTTCAATTCAGTCTCCTCTTCCTTGCAGATGGTAACAGATCACAGAAACATCGTGGTGATTCATTACTTAATGCCCTTACTTTGCCTTTGAAAATGTAAAGCGCTCTGTTGCCTAACAGTTTAGGTGGATGTGCAAAGGGATTAATAAAAGTACTTAAGCAGGTTAAATGCCTACATCCCACTGACTCTCAAAGCCTTTCCATAAACCTGACACTATAAATGGCACAGCAATAGGGGAGAATGCGGCTGCCCCAGCCCTGTATTGGCCAGGGCGCTGGAACAGTTCTTCAGATTCTCTTCTGCTAGCGGCACCTGAGTCGCAGACAGCCCATTCGCTCCTGGCTGACTGATCGGAAGTAGGTACCTACCTGGCTCAGTGTCTTCTGTGTCCCAAACTGATACTTAAATCAAGAGGAAGCTTAAAGCCATAAGGTGCTGCTGTCCAGACAGGGTTTGTTAGCTGAGACCAACTGCTAATCCGAGTGCTGGACACCACCAAAACATACACGTGCAATGCCGCTCCTGGGCTGCAGAGGTGTGAGGTGCCGGGAGCTCTGCTGTAGCTACCAAACCGCTTGAATCTGTCTTGGATTACTCTGGTAGGTCAAGGTTGGCTGCCCACAAATATCCATGCCGTTTCTTGGGAAGGTTTTGCAGCCTGCCTTGAACTGCCCGTAACATGGCAATTTGGGGCTAGCTGCACCCACGGGAACTGGTTTCAAGTCTCTCATGTAAGCCTCACCCCTGGATCGCACCGTGGATGTACCCTACCAGCCACAAACTGGTTTTGTCATCAGACAGGCATGGTGAAGGATAAAAAATGAGGCTGAAATTACACTTTAAAATGAGCTAGGGAAATTGGCTGGTGCAGAAGGCAGCAAATGCTTTGCTCTCTGGTAGGCAGTGCATCTTACCAGAAGCATAAAATGGTAGAGCTCAGGGTTTTGTCCCTTGATGATTACATGTATCCAGGTGGAATTTGAATTTTATAAGCCTTCAAGCCCAAATTGTCTTAGGAGCTGTCTGTTTAAAAGAACACATTTCTCTTTGCACATTTCGGTCAGCACTGTAATCAAGGGAGCCACATATGCTGGATCCTATTCAACTTAATAGATAGAAATTTGGCAGTAGAGTGTTCTCCATATGGGGTTTTCAGCTGGAGAAAAGCTTCTGCCTTTGCTATAAAATAGATTGGGATTGTTCCTTCCAGAGTAGGCTGCCTCTTCATCTAGATGGTTGAGATCTGGATCCAAATGCGAGCTGCCTCTTCATGCGGAATTGAACACTAGTAAAAAAACACCACCACGCTGGCTTTCCAAGGGTGTTCGTGATGTTCCCCTGAATTGCTGAAGGAGTTATTACCCATTTTGTCTTGACTGTATTTTTGGTTTAAGTTTTATCAAGAGCATGCAGGGAAGTAGATTAGCACATGGGTCAAATATAGCTTGTAATGAATAAATGTGTTATTCTAGTCACTGATCTAACTGCAAAGGTGCAAGTAGTGCTGGAAGGTTCGGTGGGCTAATATAAAAAATAGACCACAGAACATCCCACTGAAGTCATTTCACCAAAGTTATGCTGAGATAAATGTACAAACACATTTTCTCAATGTTCTGCAGGTATAATGGCTTCATTCTACAGGCACAACTTTCTCTCCCATCGAAACAAAGAGGTTTAGTCTGAAATAATTAATCTGTGTAGGCAAAACCTAACATTTCCATAGTTGCCAAAGGGAAAGCAAAGAACAATTGTAAGGACAGGAAAAAAAAACCCTCACAATGAGATCGCTGGGAATAATTCCAATAGCATGAAATTAATGTAAATCACAAAGAGCTCCACTGAAGCTAATGTAAGAACCTGTGAGAGACTAGAAGTCCAACAACCTAAATATGAATCACTAAGAAAAGAAAAAAAGCATGACCACAACAGAGAGATTTAAAAATATATTAAATTTACACAGAACAATCACTAAAGGAATAAATACTTCCCTAATAATATTAAAGTCACACAATAGCAGTTTCTTGCAGGAATGGTACAAGTCAATGATAACCTTGTCTTGGCAAATCTTAGGGAATGCACACAATCCAAATGGATCCCATTACAGCTTTCAGAGGATGCAGCCTTCCTAGCTGGTAGGAGTTGCCCAGTGTAATGGATGGCAACAGGAACGGTATCAGGTAAAGCAAACAGGGAAACCCACCTAGAATCCGTTTAACACTCCAGCTCCAACGCTCTAGACGTTTGCAAGTCTCTCTTCCTTACGCGGCTGTTGTGTGGCAGCTCCTCAGGAGGAATAGCTAAGGGCTCAGCATGGCTTGCACAATGCAAGCAATTGCAATTTTTTCACTGCTGCTTTCATATAATTGATATAATTAATGTTTTAGGTTCAAAATTAATAAAAACCACATATGACTCACTGGAGGATTTGTTCTTCAAGAATACATCAAAATTATATTTGTGCTCACTAAAAGAACTGAAAATATTACCCTTGAATAGTTTATTTCAGACCCTGGTTCATTCTTTGGAGGTGTTTGTGTCTTTGCAAGAGGCTGGGATGAATTAGAATATATAGTGTGTTCTGAGATGGTGCCTGTGTTTTCTCAATACTGCCCTGCATTGGTGAGGCATCGGCTTTTGTTGTCTAAATGGGCTCAGATATGTCATTCTTATTACCAAGGCTTATTTAATTCATTTACTAGGTCATTGCTTGGGATAATATATGCAAATTGTACATATTAAGAGTGATATGAATTACATCAAGCATTGCCATTTACGTGGAAAAATCATCAAATGTTAATGTAAAATCTATAAATAGAAAGAATAAAATAATAATAAAACATGAATGTGCACCAAGCATAAAAAATTAAGATCCTTAACTGCCCATTTATTAAGCAAATAAGGACAGCGTATCCCTAGCCAGCCAGCAAAAAAGGCAACCAAAGTGACTGTGTGTTACAGGGACAGTGATAAACATTTAAATCAGGTCCCCAGTATTCTGACAGGGTACGTGCTTGTGAATGGGGAAAATGAACATTCATGCCATAAAGGAATCCCAACAACTGTGCTGGTTAGAAAGCGGTAGGAGAGATTTCAAAGATAAGCCCAGGGATTTAATCTGTATGACAAAGCTAATCACAGACTGCCTGGGCACTACACCAAACAGTTGGGAAAACACACAAACCCAAGAACAGTGGTTTATATAACTCTGAGTCTGTATTTCATAATTTTGTGACTCAAATGTTCTCGCTTGCCAGTACAGCCTGGGACGTCATTGGCTAGTCATAAAGTGTCCTGACTCTGTAACAATTCCTTTTCCTCATTGTAAGGGCAAATAGTCACTTATCATTCTGGTATCTGGCGACAAAACATCCACAGGATCTCATATATCCCTATGTAATTGGGCATAACTGGCAGGCTTTCCTAAAATGGAATAATTGAATAATAATGGGGGCCATTAATGATGATTAGAAACATTACAAAGAGTGAAAAAATTAGTAATAGAGTTTCTTAGATTCAGAGACTGCCTACAAGAAGAGCATTTCTGTAGAAATCACGTGCAGTCATTACTCAAGGAGAGGATATCCCAGGTACGTTATTTGAGTTTTGGCTCCTTCAACAAAGTTCGCAATATTGTCGCCTGAATGGCTACTCCGCAGGAGTACGGTAACTTCTCCCTTCTTTCCTAGTGATTCGCAGAACGTTTCCCTACCCGAGTGTTTGACATCAAGTTCTCCTTTTCCCATAAGCTGATAACCACTGACAAGGCCACCCGTACGTCCTTCAGCAGTCAGACATCCGCGTCCTGCATGTGGATTTCGCTCCTATGACGGCTGCGTTACATGAAGCAGTTTTTACGTTTAAAATTCCAGATGTCATTGATTTCTTTTATCAGTCTCCAGCAGAAAACACACCTTTTTGATACATATGGCTAACCATTCTAAATCTCAATTGTAAGACAGCGAAGCGCTGCTTCTCATCTGCTCATCCTCCTAGCAGTGAGGGGAAAAGGCCCCCCGGCCCCCCGCCCCTCCGACGGCGG
>NW_010271541.1:70307-82389 GCF_000690775.1 Eurypyga helias
TCCTGTCCTTTACGTTGCACACGCAAGAACAACAAATCTCTGAAAGTTAAATCCCCTAAACCCCAAGTTCACAGAAACACGATCCTCTCAAATACGATCTGCTTTTCCTGCTCCACATCTGCCCATTTGGAAACGCACCATTTGTGCCACCACAGAGGGCCAAGTCCCGCAGTGCTGGTTTATGCCTACTAAATATTGCTGAGCGCTGCAAGAATCTAACTTCAGATCCGTGTTAGTGACCTGGCAGCTTTTCACTGAATTTGGTATTATCCTGATAAGGTAACGAAACAGAAAGCAGGTAGCCTGCCTCCCTCTCTGCCAGAGTTATAGGGCACTTGCCCAAGTCATGACTGCAGAGTGTTACACAAAATATATCTTGTAGATTTCTGGGTCACGAAAGAGCGCATTTTTTTGGTTAGGTTGATTACATTTGGCAGATACAACAGGCCTATTTTCCTGATGCTTGGACAAACCCTAAAGCATGAACAAAAATCCACGCCCAAATGTGACAGGATATACGACCATGCTTTATATGGTGATGCCATTTTCAAATGCTTTATGAAGACTAATAATTATTAGATGTCCATTAAAACACTAATAAAGTGTTACAAACTGAAAGCAAAAGCTTAACAGACTGCTAGTAAGGGTGATTCCTCCTGCCTCTTCTCCTACACTTTGCTTACTTCCTTACAATTCCTACTGCTGCTGCTCAGTTTATTAACCCGATGTAAACATAACATTAATGCAAAATGTTACCAGATGTTTAAAAGAATCTCTGAAAACCCTCCCCTAGGTTCTGTAGGCTTCAGTCATTAATCTATGCATTCTCTGGTTTCTTTTCTACTTAAACATTGTAGGATTCTTCCAGAAGGACTTGGTGCTCTCCAAGGTAAAGTCTTGCTTGCCTATTAATGCATGAAATCTCACTGAAGTCGCTGAAACAACTCATGTGGAAAGACATACGCAAGTTCATTATGGAAAGATTAGCCATTTGGGTTTAAGGAAACTGTACACTAAGTGCCACAGCGAAGGGAAGTCGTTTCAGTCTTACTCATTTACATGCAAAGCAAATTCTTCCACCATTTGCTTCCAATTCGAAAACCGAGCAAAAAGTAATAATAAATAGCTCCAAAAAAAGTAATTTACTTTAATAAACCCCAGCTCCTGACTATGGGGACGGTGAATGTGTTTCCCTTCCACTTCTTACAAATACAAAAGCTCTCAGCTTGTAATACTAGCATCACGCATTTGAACTGAAATGGCACTAACCACCAACATCCTTTCTTTGTTCCAACGGTACACAGAAGTGTCTACTAAAAAGAACAATGATCCCACCTGAGTTGGTGGGATCTTTTCAACTAAGCATGTAATTCCTTAACAGCACACTATACAGTTTAGAAATGTTAAAAGCAACATATTACCATAGGAAGTATAATACTTGTTATTTAACATCCTAAATGTTGGTTTAAAGTGAACATCTTAAGGAAAATGAAGTATTGTCAGGATACCAACCTACAGGTCTAACGAGAAAACTGTGAAGTCTTCATTTAATAAGAAATTATCAACTCCCTGCATCCATTAGAAGTCTGTCTTTATTGTTATTACAAATCTTGCTTGTTGTTCATATTTACTGTTAAGATCTCTGCAGTATGCTATGGAGAGTCCAAATGTCTGTGTCTTCTACCTGATATTTGTCTCCTGGGGTTAGATTTTCTCGGCTGCCTCGCTCCTCCATGGCAGTTGGCAGATAGGCTGAGTAAATTCAGTGATTCCATTAGTGTGGCAGCAAAATACAAAGAACAACGAGTGGTCCAGTCATTGATTTCCCATTACATTTCCATCTGACAGAGAGATTACACTTGGCTATTACCACCAAAGACAGCTTGTTTTATTCTGGGTAACTCATATTTAGATTGATTTTCCCTAAAATAGCATTTTTATAATTGCTGCTTCCTGTTCTAAGTCTGCCGTTACGGAACAATTCCCAACATGGGAGGCGGAATACCCATCATACCTGTTCTGAGAAATTGCAGTTGAAGAGTTCAAAACCCCTACCAGAAAGGGACATAGGCACCAAAATCCCATAAAGGTGCTGAATTCCCAGGAATAGGCATCCACATTGTTAAGGCACAGGGTTAAAATACCAACAACAAACGAACTACCTTCTGGCATTTCAAATATTGCCACTGGTAGAAGACCAATCCAGAACTCTGCCCAACTAGAAACATCCTCATTATTTTGCGTTGTTCCATATATTTTTAATAGTTTCTTTGCTCTTACTTGGCAACAGTCTCCAGGAATGTCAGACCTTCACACTCAGTATAATTTTGGTAGCACTGGAAAACTACAAAACTGAACTCACTGTAATTGAAAAGGAATCGAGCGGTCTAGTTTCATCACCAGAACTAAGGGAAAGGCACGAAGCAGACAAACTGCAGAAACAAGGAGAATTAAATTCAGTTCTTCTTTCAGTTTTAATATCCTAAGACACAGATTCCAAAATACTATATGTCACCAGCTGCATCCAACAACCACGGCAGAAAATAACTACGGCTCGCTCCCTGTTCCTCAGAGAGCAGCGACCAGGAACAGATGCAAAACACGAGACCAAGAGCACTCCCTCAGTAACTCCCAGCTCCTGGCAATCCGCAGGCTGGGACTTCCTGAGCTGGAGCTTACATCAGCATCTTCCTGTTTAGAAGCCCTCAATGGACCTTTCTTTCATGAACTGTCTAATCATTTTTTAAACCGATATATATTTTGGCACACGAAACATCCTGTAGCGATGGATCCCATGACTTCATCGTGTGTTGTGCAAAGTGAGGACTTCCTTTGGTTTGCTCTCACTCTGCAGCACAACCACGTTACCTCACGCCTCGCAGGTGCTGTGTTCAGAAAAATGAAGACAATTTCCACCTTTGCCGTGCCATTCGGGACCTCTGACCCTTGACTTATGGGCACCCGCTTTCCCCACTGAAGAGTCTTAGACCATCAGTGTCTCTTCCGTGGTCATTCACACCTGACCATTCCCGATATCCTCTCTGCTTTTCGTCCTTCCATATTGCCTTTTTAGGCAGAACTGCACAACATATTCCCAATGTAGATGTGCCACTGAGTACACTGGCCTCCAGCAATTTTTTACATCATTTTTCATTTTCTTCCTAATAAATCCCAACATTTTATTAGCCTTTTTCACTGAGTCAAAGTGTCCAGGTAACATTTTCAGGGAACTATTCAAAAGTGGTTCTCAAAACAATTTTCCCAGCTATAATTTTGCCTTACATCTTCAAAAATAATTTATCACCAGAAAACCTGATCAACTCACTACTCCTGGACACTTCTTTAGCTCCAGTAAGAATATATGGAACAGCAGAGATTCCCAGCCCAGATGTCTGCAGGACAGCACTAATGAAAAAGGAGAAAATTCATTTCAGCTCTGTTGTACCTGCTTCTCATTTCTATTTATTCTCTCCCTCCTACCAGCACCTGAACCCAAGACAAGTTTTCAGCCTTGGCAACGTAAAGGAAAACTCAAACTTTCCTCCAGACCGAACACCAATGCAAGTCATTCATTCAGCTTTTCGGCCATGTCATTTTTCTTGCGTGTGGACTTTACACATCTCTTGGCTGTGCAGCTTCTCTGGCAGAATCTCTTCTCTGGAGAAAAAGGGGTTTTTTCTTCAACGGTTTTATGCCTTCAGCAAGTTGTTCCTCAAAATCTTCTTAGGTCTGCCTCATGGTTTTATATTTATATACGGTCTGGGTTTATATTTAACCAGCCAAGGTTATGCTCTTTTTCCACCTCTCATTTTGAGCAGGATGCTTTTTTATTTCTAAAAGCCTCTTTTTGCTCTGCTGTTTAACCATGCTGCTCCTTTGTGACAGTGCTATATATTTACTCAAAGCCTCTAAAAGACCATAACAGTCCTAAAAAATATTTACAGGCAGTACTACCAACTCATTCTGCACCACAGTTGAATATACATTACTTGGAAACACCGTTTTTAAATACAATGAAAGGATAAACAACGTATTCTATTGCTTGTACTAGAAAAATGCCGTTGTTATTAATTTTGGGGAGGGGTTTTAATGTTGACATTGAAACACTTGCAACCACCTAACAAGAGAATTAGAGACCTGAGGCATATATCACAAAGAATGGAAGCTCGCTCACATCCAGCATATTGATTCCCTGAGACTCTGCAAATGAAAAAAGGTACCTTCCCTCACCTTCTTTGGTGAATTATTGATTAGCTCAGCCTTAAAAGTGGCCATTTCTCTCCACTGATTGCAGTGGGAGTTTGGATAATGAGCTCTTACATTGACATCTACACTGTAGATGTTTAAAATTAGGCGACATAAATCCTGCCAAGAGGAAACTCAGTTGTGACACTCTTCTCCTCGCTATATGCTGGCAATGAAGATGACACAGTACGGGCGATGTGACATTCTGTCACTGCTAGCAGAAGACACTTCTCTACTGGAGTGATGCTCCATAGCTTTTTACAGATTTATAAGATACTGAACATTCAAATCACAACTGTATTAACAGGGCCATTTCCGGTGAAAACACTGTGAGCTGAGCAGGCAGCTGGCTGCTGGACAAGCGTCTGAAGGCAAGGTTTGTTGTTGCAAGGAACCCAGCTCAACCCTCCAGCAGTGACTTCCAGTAATGGACGAGTTTTCAACCTGCGGTCGGTGGGAACACGGTCGTGCTTATTTATTTTTTAATTGTAGAGTCTTGATCCTCATGACTTTCAGGTATAGAGTCAGGGCAGAAGACTTAATTTACTGTTACCAATGTGAAATTGATACCATCACCTGTGGCCACAACATTTATTCCTGCAATTGTATTGGGAAGAGATCCTCAATCATTCCCAGCTCCTTCGCTAAGCACTGTAAAACAAGTCAGCATATTCTCTGCCTGTTTTTTCCAGCTGTAACGCTAACTCAAGCTGCTTTTGGCACTGACCTTTTCCATTACTTGCAAACAAGGTCAGTATTCTTTGTGGGCCTTTTACATTACTCTCCTATAGATCAGTATGCCTGTGGTTTTGCCTCCTAATGTCTGTCATGTTGACAATAACTCTGCTTTTGGAGCATAAGAATGGAAGTTTTGCAAGTGGTGAAATTGAGGAATAGATCTTTTTTATGGTCACTTTCCAGATACGCTTCAAAGCCAGGTCTCCCTGGGCTTCTGCCATTAGAGACTTTGTGCACCCATGGAGACTAATAGAAGCTGAATTGTTCACAGAAATTGCTATATTAAGTACTGTCCCATGGATTGCACCCTCGGTTGGATCCCAATTCTCCTCAAATTGAAAACAGTGGCAGAACTCCAGCATTATTTATTTGTGGGGAAGAGTAAGATTCATAGGAAACCCTGGACAAGCTTGGAAATAACTTGTCTGAGATAAATGAACTCTGTCATTTGTCCCTAATGGTCTCTCTCTGCCAGCACAGAAAGACCACAAATAAAGCACTTTGCAACACACTGGTAGAGTGAAGAAATTTTCTGCCATCCTCAACAGCATCTACAAAATACAACCCAACAGCTTCAGGTGTCAGCAGGTTCCAGCTGTCCTTGGAAGCTTAAGGACTGCTCATGAGCTGGAAGGCTTGGGAGGCACAGGTAATGGCAGGATTGGAGACACTTAACATATGTAAGTATTTGAGTCCCTTACTGTAATTTTCAGTCCAGATAACTCCATGGAAACATCATCATTTCTGTCTTGTGCATCTTCTCATTGTTCTGCTTTACCAGCATACCCTCTACCGTAACACCCACTGCAACACTGAGCCCGGTGTTCAGCGTACGCAGCCCGTGCTTTTTTCTCATCGTATCTTTCCTATCAAACACAGGCAGCGAGGCAGGAGGCGCCGGCGCACAAAACAGCTTGGTAAAGCAATGCAGGAGACCTTAGAAGCCTACAAAATGCCTAATGGTAGTGCTGATTCAAAAGACCCACGCATACAACATTAAGATTAAACAGACATACGAAAGGTGACACTAACTGCAACTGCTTTATGTGTTTGAACAGCAATTTGGGCAGGGATGGTTAGCACCAACACATTCCGCCTTGGGTTTTGTTTTTACACATGCATCATTTGTAAATGTTCAACGTAGCAACATCTGGCAAATCTGCTACTGCAAAAGCAATGAGGACACCGAGTCACAACTTCTATCTTCAACAGATCAAATCCAAACCCCTGATGTCACCATTTCAGATCATTTCAAGATTTCCACACCACTCTTTAAACATAAGCACATATGTCACCGGTATCTTACAGCCTTCACAGAAGTGGTCCGTGAACTTCCAGTTGTTATCAGTTATTAATATTGCTTTAGAAATCCATGAGGAATTAAAAGAAAAAAATGACAATGAGCCAGTGTGTGTTGAACCTTATAGCATCCTCAGGCACACAACAGATGCCGCTAAGTCACAGTATTTTACCCTGAAGCATATTATTGCTGATCCTCTCTCTAAGCAAGCACGCTAAGCTCAGAAGTTGGATGCAGTCCAAATCTTTCCAGTTTCAAATAAACTTATTCTCTGTTTTGCCCTATTATTCAATAAAACGTTCTCAAAACAATGACTTTGAAAGCTATACACGAGTCAGAAATTTAAATAATTAAGTCTGAATGAAGGAATAGAGAACATGTTAAATGCTTGTGTCTTAAGCCAATAAACCTCACGATAGCTCCAAGTGCTAGTGCTCAAAGGAACTCCCAGAACAAGGTCCACACCTGCTAAAACCGTCTGCAGGAAGCATCCAGCAAGGTCCCTGCCCTTCACATTTCCCAGTTCTGTCATGGGCAGAGGGAACTAGAGGGGGAAACAAACTACAATCTTATGCATTTGCTGTTCTTGTAGATCAAAACATTTACAAGATTTCTTAGCAGGTTTTTTCCTTTTTTTTTTTTCCCCACCCTCCTCTTTGATCCCATAGAGAGAGCACATTGCTGGGATGCACCTGGAGCTGAAGAATTTCCCTGAATGCCCCTTTTATCCCTCAAGTGGACATGTACTTCCACTGGACTTTGACCAGCGTCAGAGAAGCCACAGGGCTGTTTAGATCTTTTCTGAGTAACAATCCATTAGTTTGGAGTCTGTATTGTAGAAAGAAGCCTCTCCCAAGAGCCTCATCTCTCTGCTCCGTCAGACTGCCTGTCATCAAAACCCGGGAGACTGGCAGTGCCAAGCCACAGCCGTGCATCCCCTCCAAGGCAGAAATAATGCAAGTGGAGATAAGATGACAGAAGCAGTTTAGGAACTATAAAAGGAGTATGTGATGGAGCATTTCTTAAGCACGGCTTGCAATTGTGTTGGGAATGGAATTGGAACCTTTTCTATTTGCAAATAAAAGAAAATTTACCCCAGTGCAACAATCTACATAAATTCTTATGTACAACAAAAGAACCACATGAAGGACCTAAAATGGGCCGTACACAAGATGAGGTGCGGTGCTGGCAGTCTGCACAGAGGTGAGCATCGCTGCAGGGCAAATTTCCCCACCTAGCATCTAAAGATCTGGGCCAAGCATTCTGCACACAATATATACCTCGGGAAAGAGAAGCAGGAGAAAAGCGCTAGCTCCTCTTAATGCGTGTAGCAGTCATTTGGGAAATCCCCCCAAGGACTTTGCTCTGCAAATTATTGGGCAAACGTGTCTGAGAACGTGAATTTCAAGAGTGCCGTTAGAAGTGAAACGGCATCCTTCAAAAGGAACTGGTTTCCTGTTTCTATTCTTCTTGCCTTTCCTTTTCCAGATGCGCAAGCTACATAATGAAAAGCCATTCCAGACCATTTTAGGTATTGCTGGGATAATGTAAGGTTGTTATCTATTTGAGGGAGAATCATTTTTCATTGTCTGCTGGTATAAACAGGTAGAGACCTTTTTGCTTTCCCCTCCAATCCAACTGACATAAAAATCTTAACATTCTCCAAAGAGCAGTATGGAATTTACCTGTTCCATTTGCTTTAGCCCACAATGAAAGCAGCAGGGAATAGTGACTATAACTACGCTTTTCCTTGAGAATCTAGAGTGTACACATTTCCTGTTGTTTTTATTTCATATCCTTATTATTTCATATTCCTTATCCTTTTTTATTTCCTTCTCTCATCAGTTTTGCCATACACGTGCCGTGTAAACTAAGGAAAGCAACTACCTCATCTCTAACTTTGACTGTTCTTACAATAGCAGACTGACAGAACTGAGAGCAGGATCTCAGTGTCATGTCATATTTAAGGATGGTTCCAAGAACTACTGTCCCACCCACTGCATTATAGGTCTGGATCTACTCCTCTCAGTGTCTCACCAACACTTTTGCACCTTTTAAAGTATCACCCCTACAACTGTTGAGTCAACTGGACACCAGTTAACCCTGTACAACAGCCTTGTATCTCAGGGGGCTTGGCTAAAGGCAATCCAACCCTGAATCATGTAAAATCACTTGAGAGAAAACACATGAAAAAGCCGCGTGTTTCACAGTCACTGCACAGTTCTTAATTCCCTGCGCCTTCCTCTAGTCAAGTCTTTAACTCTCAGTCTTTCAGAATCCAGACTAAACCCAGCAAACCAGCCCAAAAAAAGTTTCTTTGCTTTTGGGTCTTGCAAAGAAACATCTCTTACAGTCAACAGGCAACTGAAGCAATTCCATACTGTCAGGTGTACAAAATCCTCATTCTGGAATATCAAGAACCATTATGCAAGCTAAATTCACACTCATTTCACAGCACCAACTTTGCTGATGAAGTTTCTTGTACATGAAACTATGTGACTGCTCATGTTCTTGAAAAATCAAAACACTGCTGCAGTTTATCAGTGTAGAAAACCCTTCTTCTCTGGGGAATGATGACTCACCTCATTCCTCAAACTACCCAGGCTGTTTTCAGAGCTGAATTGTACTTTTGAGTTCCAAAATTTACATAGACTCATTTTTCAGGGAAACACATTTGTGGATTAACGAGCCCGCGGCTGGCTGCATCAGGCTTTGAGTGAAATGGATGTGCCATGTGCAACCTACGGTTTCTCTGTCCAGGACGAGGCCACTGGGTTTAACCACACTCACATATGCAGCTTTATGGGGAAACCAGGTTTTGTCAAATCAGCAGCATTTAACTGATCTCAAAAGCTTTAGGGTTTTTTTTTGCAGTTAATATAAAATTGTTACAAGAACAAAGATGACGATTATTAAAAATAGAAACCTGTGTAAATACGTCCAAATCCAAATTTAAATTGGGCAGAATGCCAAAAGTACTCGCTGACTGCAATGGGAAAGACAAATGCTTGGTTTTCTTGAACACATTCCATTTTTTGAAGTAGCCTAATTCTGGACTTTTCCTTGGACTTCTGGAAGAATCTTATGTCCTGTCACACTCAGACCAGAGGGGAAAGTTTTGATCAGCTCCTAACACAGTCAACATCAATTCACCCAATGAGTCCTACACTGAACCCAGAAAGACATCAGTGATCCAGGGATCTGCTCAAGTACACCCCAGAACCCAGACCCTGATTTACAGCACGGAAAGCCATGGGGATGTTCAATCCCCCACTTGAGGACACGGCCCTCACGAGCTATTGTGTGGCTACGCACCAATCCTGCCCTTCATCTTCCAATACCCAACATTACACAGCGCTCTTCGATCCAAGTCCTATGACTTACAGCTGATTATCTTCTTGTATAGATTGCCTGAAAACAGCGTGACACAGCAATAAGCTACAGAGCTATCCCTTAGCGAGTGCAAAATTAATAAATATTATACTTGGCAAGCTTTTTACTGAACCCTCACTGGTCTCAGTTCTGCCGTGGGACTGGCACAGACCTCTGCACCTGCATCAAGCCAACGTACAGCAGCAGAGCTGGCACAACACAGCGTTTCTGAGTCAAGTATTGTTAAATTACACTCCATTAATTAATTTTATTCCTTTTGTCATTACGCAAATGGGCACCATTTGGAACAGCTCTTGTGGCGTGACTCCATCATCCCATAGATTTTCTCCGGACAAAAAAGTAAAAATAATACATCCTCGGCAGCTTTTGTGCAGGATTTGCTTTGGCACAGCGCTTCCTTGGCCAGCCCCTGCCAAACGTCAGAATGTTTGGAGAGAGAACATTCAATTCTTCGCCATGAAAAAAGAGCAGCAGAGAAATAAAGGAGCAGTGAGGGGAGAGCGACTGCTGTCTTCTCACCTAGAGAAGCAGCTGAGTGCAACACAGGCTTCCACATGGGGGACAGCCTTCCCAACACGGACACCTAACCCTAAAGGGACCACCACGGGAGGAAGCCGTGGGGTTTTTATTAGTATTTATTTTCTATTTTACTAAGATGCTTTGGTCTTTCTGAGTTCACTTGGTGACACCTGGAAAAACAGAAATCTTAGAAACAATCACCAGGTTTATATTTCCTTCTCTTTTCAAAGAAACTGATGTGAAGAACAGCATCGTGCTGGCCTGCAGGCACCTCTCCAGCCAGCAATTACAACTGGAAAGAATTACAGCTGCAATCTAGCTGAAGAAATTGTCTTATCTGCTCCACGAATGCACCCTTGGGAGGATTCTTGAATGCTATTTTATATCCCCGGAGAAGAGTAATGTAGAGACAATGATGAAAAAGGCATCTGTTTTAGACGTGTGTAGTTCTAACCACTAACGTGGGCCCGTGTGATCTATGCCTGTGGATAGTACGACTGCTGCTCATTAAACTTTTATCACGGGTTGCTCCATATCTTATTCACAGTGCAAAAACTCAAATGAGACCCCAACACAGTCTGTAATCTCCAGAAAGCACGTTCCAAATCAGTGGAGGGACAGGCCATAAAATTTGTCCCATTTATGAAAAAAGAAAGAAGTCTTTAAATTTATCTGACTGCCACCAGCAATGTCTTCCTGCACTGAAGTAGCCTAGGTAGTATTTTACCAGCGTGGACTCCCCACCCTGACAAGTAAGACAGGAGATACATTCTGAAAATAAGTTTGAAAGAAATCGATCTAGAAAATGTTCAGTATTTTCTACCAACAGCTCTCTTTTCAAAAAACGTCTCTATTTTTGAAAAGCAAAGTACAACAGAATGAGTCTGGAGGGACTGAAACTTTTCAAGCTTCTCTCCTGGATGGCATAGATTAAATAAAGTCATCTTGTAGAGCTGTCTTTCGGCACCTCTGCTCCCTCCTGCTTGGTTCTTGCTCCCTGTGCTTTTACATCAGCACAAGATACACGAGACCCCATTGGCCTTAAAGACATTACCCTAATTGTGATTCAGCCACATCTGAAGTGTCAACTCCAGATCATTCCAAAATGAGCATTTTGCAGTTAGTCCACCCAATTTTAATAAATCATAAGGCAAATTTAGCTGGCTTAATCCCAAAACCAGAGAGAAAACTGTTAGACAGAAACAGTTTAGATGCTTATTTACTTAAACTGGTTCTAAAAAACCATAGTGAGGTCCCAAGGTATTCACTCCTATGCATTTAGTCAGCTGTTAGTCAGCAAAAACACATGGAGGCACTTCCTGTTTAATTTGTCATATACCCGGGCATAGAGACAGAAGTCATTTGGTCTTCGAACAAGCTCCCCATGTCCGCAGAGAGACCGGTTTTACACATATCATCTTCCAAAATACATGTTTGTAAATGACGTTTCATCCCAGCCCCCAAAAGGCACGGAGAAAGAGCAGCACCCTCATTAAATACCCACCTCTAATCCCACACGTCTAGTCAGTAATGTTAATGATCTTCAAAGGCGTGGATGGTGAGTAAGTCTAGACATGCTAGGAAGGCAGCCCTGGGCAGCAGAGTGCTACAAACTGGCAGGAACTGATGAAATGAATAAACGGTCGCGAGGTGCACTGAGCACCTGCATCGCTCTTGTCTGCAGCTGAAGATGTAAGCAGCCAGCACCTCTTCAAAATGAGGCACACGTAAAAGAAGCCTGAGCAGCTTACTGCCAAACCAGATGTCGCCTCTCAGAGATCCCGGTCTCTGTCACCCACCCGAGGCACGGGCTGCGCAGGAGCTGTAACTGCCTCTGCCCTGTGCCATGACGCACAGTGCGGAGAGGTCCTCACCCACCCCTGCTGG
>NW_010271541.1:82420-83911 GCF_000690775.1 Eurypyga helias
GCTAATTCAAGTCCAAAAGCCATATCAGCTAGACGCTGTGCCCAAGGTCATAAACGAACCTGCTTTGAGCTTATTAGCCTGGCCTCAGCCCTGTGCTGACTCAGCGTAAAGCCTTCCACGGGGGCGTCTGCAATGAACTGCTGCTGTGGGCACCTCTTCCCATGCACCCTCCTTCACTCAGGTCTCACATCCCTGCCGAAACAACACAGGAACTAGTAGAAAACCACTGGAATGCTGCTTCTGAAGACATATAAAAAGGTCTTTACATTCATTGTTTAATAAACAAACGCAGCGTATTCCAAGAGCAGAATTCTGTACCTCTAATGAGTGAGAAGTATCTTATAAAAACGAAGCCTCCATATTTTAAGACAGAGGATATAATTCCATGCTGCTTTCTGCTTCTATTCTTGCTTTAATATACATTCTCTGGGTTTTCTCCTCTCAAATATTTTGGGGAAAACGATGACATGAATTAAATTTGACATTAACATAGCTGGTTTTGTTACAAATGACCAAAGACGGGTGGCTTGAGGCACTGTGCTATAATTCAGGACATCTCAGACTATTGCCAAACTCTGCAGTGCACTTGTTGTATGACTCAAAAGAATCCACCATCCCTTTATGCCTGCCTTTCCATCCATAAAATAATGAACCTAACACTCCTTTTTCTTCCCTGTGTTGCCTTTTTTGGAGTGATTACACAGCGCCTATTGTAACAGGTCTCAGGTACGGTAGTTAGGGCTGTCTACAGTGGGTAACAGCAACACAAAACAAAATCCAAATTCTCAGTCCAGTATTATGGGAAAAAGGTAGAGCAAGTCACTGCTTTAAGTTTTCTTAAACTGAATTTCCAGCCCTGAAAATGCAGTCATTAAAACGATGTGCAGTTATTTTGGAATACTCATCCAAAACTACGTTGGGATAAACTTCTACATTGTAAATACTGGGCAGAACTGAATTTGTCTGCCCAGCTCCACAAAGACAGCAGATAAGATACAGCGGATAAGAAAACCGAAGCTGCGGAGAGAATATTGATTTTGAAACACAGAAAGAAACAAGAGGAAATTTGATATACTACCCGAACAAGAAAGCAAAGACATAGGTATCTCTCCACCTTCCAACTAAAGGGAGCCAAAGTTCGTTTGTATAGACTCATTTAGTCTTCCTAGTCCCCTGTTCAGAAGTGCTTCACAAGGGCTACATGTTCCAGCACCTAACCTCTTACACTCGGCATACTGCTCATGATCCTCAGGGTGACTCTGTTTGCATACACATAACAAAAGGCATTAAATTATTTACTTGCACCTACAATAGTCCATTTTTATGTTTTCTGGACACAAACAGTCAAATCACATGCACAAATAATCACAGTTCTACAGATCGGTTGCACAAACTATCTAGGTCATTCGAAGGAGCACCTTCAGCGTAAGTGATGACGTAGGGGGACGTGGGTCTACCAGCTACACCCAGTCATAGAATCATAGAATGGTT
>NW_010271542.1:0-4537 GCF_000690775.1 Eurypyga helias
AGGGGGGCGTGTTTTGTGTTTTTTTGTCCCTGCGGCGGGCTTTGAGGGCTTGTCCCTGGCAGCGCTAGCTCCACCGAGCCCCTGCAACAATGGTGGGAAGCGAAAGGGAAGCAGCAGCGCGCTGCCCGCCCGGAGACCTTATTTCGGTTGTCTCCTTCTGCTGGGCGCCTCGGCCACGTGTGCTGTGTCGGTGCTCTGGTTAATTACTTGCCTGGGTTCATTAAAATCTTTCGCTCGGCTCCTGACAGGAGTGCGTTTTCTGTCGCTGGGTTTCTCTCCTTTGGCTGTTTTGGCGAAGCCGGGTGCGCGTTCCACATCTGGAGGAACGAATGTGCTTAGCTTCGCAGTTTGGCTGCGCCTGCCCCCTCTCTGCCCGGCGCGCGGGGAGCTTCCCAGCAAAATGCCCGCACCCAGCTGTTGGCAACACCGCTGGGACAACGGAGCCGCCTCTGCTGACAGTTACCAGCACAGCATCCCTACTTTGGTTCTATTTTTCTTAAAAATTAAGCGTCTCAACTTACCAGCTAGGAGTTTCACTGCTTCTAGGTCCATGTCTCCATAAACGTTCAGAAAAGCTGCACGGATGCAGACTTGGAACATGTGGAAAACAAGCAAACAAACAAATACAGGCAGTCCAGTTCTCTCTTATTGGTGTTGACACTTAGCCCAACAGGAGTGGGTGCCTTGCCCTGGAGTAAGTGCCAGGACATGATGCCAGAGCACTGGAGAGTTCAACCCAAAGTATTTGGCAGTGACCATCCCTCCTTTCTTGGTAAGAATTCCTGCCTTCAACTTTTAAAATGGCATAGAGACAAAATAAATGTGGTTTATACAAACCTGAGGAGTCTGTGGTAGAATATGTGGGTATGTCTTTATTTTTTCTTCCCCAGCAGAAAATCCTGTAATTTTATGGAGATGAAGTGTCTTGCAGAATGACATTCCTCTTGCCCATTATTTATTGCTGTTTTGTAACATGAAAATGTCTGGAGGTTTTGCAAGGCACTTGTTTACTTACTTTAAGACAGGAAAAGAACCCTATAAAGCAGCTCTCTGCTACTAGGAGTATGCAATTACTCTGTAGATTCGTTAAAATGATAGGGTGGCAGTGGGAACGCTTAGGCAGATGTGTCTGTAGTTATAGCAGCTTACTAGTTAGTGAGATGTTCCTTCCTGTGTATTAATAGGGTGTAATCTAGAAAACCATCTACTTCTGATCATAGACATCTCATTTACCATGGAGTTTGACCATGTGTTTTCCCAAAAGTGAGGACTCCTTTGTATGGTCCATCTCCTCAGGAGGCTCAGACAGTCTTCCTGAACAGACAGGTGCTGTACCTGTGCATGTGAACAAGTGCAAGCATTAATTGTAACCCAAACCCGTATTTTCAGATCTACCAGAAAGAATCTTAACAGTTGTCTTTTTAATAGCTCCTGGACCCGATAGGTTAATCTGTATTGTGTCTAGTAGATCACCTGATAGTCCTAAATCAAGTCTGGCATGTCCAAGTCCCAAGGTGAGTTCCTATCCTTGTTAGAAGCAGGGATTAAATCGTTTTGTAAACCTGTATCTCTCCCCACTTCTGCACGGCGTCTTAGGCTGCACCTCTGAATCGGACAGGAGGGTCACTGATGGTCTGTGGCTCTTGGCTGTGCAAAGGGCCTGGGCTGTTTCTGCCAGCTTAAAATTCCCATGTGAGGCAAAACTTGCAGCTGGCACAGTGTTGGCAAAACCAGCTTCTCCATGAGCCCTGGAGCCCTGACAGGATGGAGAGAATCTAGATGGGAGGATGAGGAGAGTGGGGGATAGCGAAACCGGGGTTGCGCTCCATGCTGCCAGCCCTGTAAGCAGTACAGTGGGTTTAAACTGAAAGCGGGTAGATTGAGATGAGATATAAGGAAGAAATTCTTCACGGAGAGGGTGGGGAGGCACTGGAACAGGTTGCCCAGGGAAGCTGTGGATGCCCCATCCCTGGAAGTGTTCAAGGCCAGGCTGGATGAGGCTTTGAGCAACCTGGTCTAGTGCAAGGTGTCCCTGCCCATGGCAGGTGGTCTTTAAGGTCCCTTCCAACCCAAACCATTCTGTGATTCTATGATACTCCAGGACCAGTGATGGGCCAGGAGCTGTTGTGGTAAAGATGGGGAGTAAGTTATCAGCTCTTGGGTGTACCTCCACATTGCTCAAGCATTGTTGTACCTCAGGAGGGAACCTGGCCTTGAATTTTCAACATAATCTATCAGCTGGGTTTTGGGCGTCTATTTCACTTCCTCTTCCTCCAGAGTGGTCTGGGGTTTTCTTAAACTCTGTGGATGCAATGGGGGAGATTTGGGGCAGCCTGGAGTATTGCACTACAAGCGGTTGGTTGTGGGGTTTATAGACACTGAAGGAGACACTAGCAAGAGTGGAAATTTGAGGCAGCTCAAGCCTAGGTGTGAGTCAGTTTGAAAGGCTGGTGGTGTTGTTCGCGGAGCTTTGTTATTTATGAATTTGGGAGGGCAGTGCTCTTTGAGGAGGGATGCTTCCAGCTTGCTGGTGGGCTGGCAGGAACAGGATGCCTGCCTAATTGTTCAGTGCCTCACAGCCTTAAGTGTCAGAGCTATGGAGGTACAATTTTAGTATGTTGCCATGCAAGTGGCCTCAAGCCTGCTCCTAAACTACTTCACCTAGTCAATTATTGCTGCTAGGCAGTGAGGTGTCCGCATGTGGAATGCGTTCATCATTGTAAGTGCCTACACTTGGGCATCTGCTCCAAGTCCTGTCTTGTCACTCCAAACTCTTCCTGGTCTCTTGATCCAGTCTGTTCTTTGTTTACAGCAGTTGTCCCTGTGTTGGAGGACACACCTGCTTATGGTACTGAGCAAGTTTTGGCTCCAGCTCGCTTTATGCAGTGACGTGAAGTGCAGCTCCCATTTGGCTTGAGTGATGTTTCTGTCCTGAGTGGGCACCCTCTTGAGGGGGTGGAGAGAGGGGCGTAGAGGGGCTGGTGCGTGTTCCTGAGCCGTGCCTCGGTGCTGAAACGCGGCTGGGCGTGCAGCGGGAAAGATGTGCCAGGTTTCCTAATCTGACTGTGGCCGCCGAGTGCCATGTGCTCTGGCTCCTGACATTTTCTTTGTGCCGGCTGGAGGAGCGATTTACAGCTCTCTGCCAAGTCCTGACATAATTGTGTGTGGCAACTGCCGAGGAGATTGCCAGGTTTAGGACTGAGGCAAAGTTTCTTGTCTTTGTCACTTCCTGAGGAAACTTTGACAGCCCGTCGGAGAGACACTGGGAGGTGGCTTGCTAACTACCATCTAAAGTGACCCCACATTATTCCTTTCCTTTTGTTTTTGTTTCTTACATTTTTATGTTGTGACTGTTCATCATAGGACCAAAGGAGTTAGGATTGGAAGAGACTCACAGGTTATCCCTTGGCCCTGAAGCTTCTTTTAAAACTATCCTGGCATATGTTTGTCTCATCAGTTCCTAAAACACTCATGATGAAGGTTTATCTTTTCCCCAGGGTTATGTCCCGGAGCTTAACTCCTCTTCCTGTAGAAAGCTTTTTCCCAAATGTAGTGCCTACCTCCTCCTTGCCTGAGACTTCGTTTCTTCTCCCTCCTGTTTGTGTTTCCATTTTCTTGCTCACAAGAAGTCAGTTGCTGGCATGCACTCTGCTAGCATGTAGTCTGAAAATACTGTCAGAAGTTGATGAGCCTAACTTTCTGAAAGGTGTGACGTTTCCTCTCTGGAGGAGAAGGAGGTTTCCTCAGGAGTTTCTCCATGACTGAATCCCAGTTGCTAGGTATGGGTAATAGTTTATTACCTGCGATGATGCGCACCTCTGTGTGCAGCATCTGTGTGTGCAGGCTGTGGAATTGCACCTGGAATTGTTTCATATTTAAAGTAATTGGGAATATGGTAATAGTTTTCTTAAGGAGAAAATACTTCTGGTTTTTCTGTCTTCATGCTGTGATAATGTGAAGATCTGGATTTTGTTGGATGGAGAACAAATTCCTGTAGAGAGTGTATGCATGTGTGTGTCAGACTCTTCAGTGCGAAGCTTAAGTACCCACTCTTCTACTTAACACCTATGACTGAGAATCTTTTAGTTTGTGTTGGTGTTTGTAAAAGACAACAATTTCATTTCTCTTTTGACTGTAACATGTTTGTCATTATTGATGCTCTTATTGCCTAGATGTCCCAGCCCGAATAGGAGCGTTGCTGTTAAAACCAAACATGCATCCCTGCATGGGTTGAACCAGTTAAGGACCTTTCCTTCTCAGTGGGTATGTGCAAGTGGTCTACATGTTAACATGAGCATCCTCCTGAAGACAGGAACACTACGCAGGTGCAGAAGCTGTGCATGCATTAGCAGTTGCAGTGCTGTAGCCTAATACAGAACAAGAGGGACCAAAATAGTGCAGATGACAAAGGTGGTCATAAAGAAGAAATTTCTTCTGATGAAGTAAATGTATGCCTTTTAAAATTTTGTCCACAAAATACCTGTTTGAGAGAAGAACAGAGACTGACAAGTGATTCCCACCCACCCACCCCCCCGCC
>NW_010271542.1:4558-18456 GCF_000690775.1 Eurypyga helias
CCCCGCCACGTTAATGGTTCATCATTATCTACTTACTCGTTCATGGTTTATTATGTAAACACGTAGCTCTATCATGAGAGAAATTTTTGAATCATGACTTTGCCTGTCTGTCTTGTGCAGTCACTGGTGTGAAATGTCCATTGTCGCAGCCTTTCCGTCAAAAGAACCCTCGTTTGTGTGTCTCTCCTAGCGCCTTATTTCTTTACATTGTAGTGAAACATCACATCACATGGAAAACTGGACAATGATTTTAAGTCCACGGGGAACTAAAAGGCAGACAGCCAGACACACGGTTAGCGTGACTACATATGTCTCATTTCCTTGGGAAATGGTATTCTCTGTATTCTTCCTTGGTGAAGAATACTCTGAAGCTTGCACCTATGTGTGGGTATTTCCATACTCCGTTGTCCTGCTTTGCTGTTACAAAGAACAGTCTTTCTGGGTAGTGGAGAAGACTGGTACTGCGGTCATTTTGGTTTCTGGGGGAAAAATATTGCATAAAAATCAAGTTACATAGCAAGCAAGAAATGCCTTTTCTCTTGTGTCAGTACGTATGATCAGAAGCCTAATCTACCATTTTCCTATGAATGTATGTTTAAATGACTAAATCAGATTTGTGCAATTTAGACATTAAATACGTAGGTAAATAGTTAATCAGAATTTAATGGGATTTGGTATTTCATATTACCTTGGCCTTACATATCTGCACAACTTTTTTTACTCATATCTTCAAAGTTTTGGGTGGGATTGCTTAGAAAAGTGAGTAGACTGGGTTATGACCTGTACATCCTTCTAGGAAAAGATGAGTGTAGAGGCCGCGTTCTGCTGTTGTTTCCAGCAGCACAACCAAACTGGATTTCTGAAGCAGCAGAAGGCAGGACTGGTTTTACTTTCAGTAGCTGCAGTCTCTGAAGGGGAAGCTTGTTATTACTAAACAGCTGGGCAGCCAAAGAGCACCTCATGGCTGGTGCCTGTTGCTGAGTGGGCTGTATGTGATCTATACTCCGATCCACTGATAACCCCTGCTGTCTTTTATTTATTTCTGTTGGTTCTTTCCTTAATGGTTTTCCCTGCCCCTCACTTCAGTACCTCTTTTTTGATTTCTTAGTATTGGCTGAAAAATTGTGAAATTTCTTGTTTTACAGCAATTCTGAGGAAAAAAAGTAAGTTCTTTGTTTCTATGACAATAAGTAAGTTGAATTGGTAATAAACTCCCATTGTTTTTAACACGGATGAGTACAGTTTTAGCCCTACTTGGTGCTGACGCAGACTGCGAAGCAATGAGAAACTGCATGCGCAGAATGTGTGGCGAAAAGAAAAACCCTCTCATCAGGCAATTCCTTTTAACCATCTTAAACTGTAGTCAAAGGCCGTTTTTAATTTACATTTGAGGTGTGTTTTCTGAGGCTCTGGTTGATGGCAGGGCTTGTTTCAAGGGTGATAATTTGCCTTATTGTGTTACAGCTGAAGTGCTGTTTAAGGAAGTGCCCAAACAGGCATTAACTGAGCTGCCCATGGGCCTCTGAACCTGGCCGGCTGTTGCATATGGTAACGTTTATAAATTACAGTTCTGGTAAATACTGTTAGTGTTGGGTTGTGTCCGAGCTGGGTATGTGGGTGCTGCAGACCCTGCAAGTGTACAGGCTGGGTAGGCATATTCTTTCTTCAACTTCTCAGGCCAACTCCTTGTTGAGAGAGGAAGGCAGGAGCCACAGCTTGGCTCCATTTGCTTTTCGACAACCACCTTTTCTTTTGCCTCCCTTCCACTCCTTCTTCCAAATGCCCTTTGCTCAGCCTTCAGGGCTGCTAGACCCATCAGGGACTGTTGATGATCCTCTGTTTCATGGCTGTGTCCCTGTTTGGGTGGGATGGGCACTGGCGCCATTTTCTTCCTTCCCTATACCTCAGTTTGAGGGTTGTGTTCAAAGGGAACATGGCTGGCCTGAGCAGGTTTGCCCCCACCCTCCCCACGGTTCAGGTGCTGCCCCAGAAAACAAGCGGTTGAGTGTGGCGCCATCTTGTTTCTCCTCAGCTACAGTAGCTCAGGTGCTCGGTTCCTAACCTGTTGGTGGGGGGCTGTAGTTTGGAGTTGTGGTTTGACCTCCTTGCCATCATCCCCACTTCCACCTCGAGATCTTGGGCTTCCTCTGCTTGCGTTTTCCTCAAACTGCCCCTGGGGCTGGCCGAAAGCCCAACACATGGGTACCCAGAGGTATCAGGAGTTAGCCTCCAGAAGGGCTGGGAAAGGTGGTGGGAAACTGGCCTGGATCCTGCATCGGAGGGAACAAGTGCATTTGGCCTGGGTAAATCAGGTGGCATGCCTGCTAGGCATTTCAGGGTTGATCTCATTCTTTTATGGAGCTTATCCTGGGAGCGCCAGGGATCTCATTTTCAGCACAACAGCCATTTGCCATCCCCAGAGCTGGCAGAGCATGTCAGTTCAGTAAATATCTATTCCCTCTTCTGCTCCTCTGTTTTCTCACCCGTGCTGTGGATGCTGGCATTGAGGCTGATAGCCGAGAGCTTCCTGCTGTGGGTCGTGCCTCTGCAGCTCTGTGGGCGAGCCAGACCCACAGCAGCCGGCACAGGGGGCCGCAGTGGGCAGCTCCCCAGGCATGGCCAAAACTTTGGGCTGTGGGTCTCTCTGGTGTCCCTGGAGCATTCTGCAGGGGTGACACGAGGACACGGGTGGGAACAGCTTGTCTTTGGGCAGTGGCCCTGCTGTGGCCCTGTGTGCTGGCGGAGGAGGAAAAGGAGTGCTGGCCGCTTCCTATTGCTCCTGGAGTTCCGTGTTCTGATGGGCTTTCCCTTTGAAAGCTACTACGAGCTAGTGTGCAGCCTGTTGTTTTCCTTCTAGTTTACATGGCCTGGTATTTCTAAACGCTTAGCTTACTAACCTTCACAGCAGATTTGAGCTGGTTTGATTTTTTCCCCTCCACTTCCTTTGGATAATGGGCTGCATTATAAAATATTTAAAACCCATAAAATCCTACCTCCAACCACTGCTAATCACACTGATGTGTTAGATCATCCCGTGCTTTTCAGATGGGGTGGAGTTGAGCCTTCAGCGCTCTGCTCCTTGTTGTAGCTTGTCATGCCTCTCCCCCCCTCAGCTCGCACTCGCAGCCTGTGGGCAGCTGGCGTGGATGTAACTCTGCAGCCCCTCGCCAGAAGGTGCGTGAGAGCTGCCGCGGGGCACGCGCCTCTGAAGTAAGTGAGAATAAATCCTGTTTTCATTCTCACGGGCATGTTTATCTGCTCTCTACCTACCTTGTGGAGGCTGGGTAATGGTGTAAGGGTCAAGGCGAATGGAAATTTCTTAAATTCCATCTCAACGTAACTTGGAGTGTGCCAGGAAAGGCAGACATTTCGATTTCCTTCTGAAACATCTTATACACCCTTCCCGTGAACGCTTGCAGTTTGGAACACCACCGCAGGAAGACGACTCCAAGCCGCAGCAAGCCGCCAGCGGAGGTGGATGGGAGGCCAGCTGGGAGCGCAGCCTTGTGTAAGCGAATGCCAGTGGTTTGATTTACTGTCTCCAGCCTCGCAGGGCCGCTCGCGAAAGCTAAACAACAGGCAGTGGAACAAATGCTTTTTATTTTTGCCTGGCTATTTTTAAACATAAATACTAGTTAGTGTGCGGGTTTTTATACTTCTTGGAGGAGAGGGTAGAGCAGTTAGAGCTTTGCACTTTTTGTTTTGGACAGAGTAAGTTCTTATTTGGGCAACATGTGGAAGTACACGTGCGTGAAATCCAGCTACTAAATACTTTCTGTCCCTGAGTTATTGTTTCCTCCTTTGTCAGCAGAGCGACAGGATGCTGCGGACGTCATCGGGTGTCCCGGTTGGACTGGTCAGCCTCTACCAGGCACAGCTGCAGGGGACTATAAAAATTGTTAGGGCAGGCTTTTCAAATGATAAGTATCAGCCTCTTGCAGGAATTCACCTACAGTTAGGTACTGTCTGGGGCAGATTTTTCTTTGCTTCAAGTCTGTCTACAGAGCCAAAGTGAGTTAAAGAGGTTCCTAAAGTGGGTTTAATTTTGAAAAATTAACTTTTTTATTGGCCCCTTTAATTCTGCAGCAAACGAAACTTAATATGTGTCAATAGGATCTAATAGTTCAACAGCAAAGCTGTGCTTCTGATGGATGGGATGTGTCTGAAGCCATTTGCATGTCTTCCCATGCTCACTGGTGACCTGTGAGATACAGCGAGCATCAGAGTAGCTTTAACCTTCTCTGTCTTGTGCTTGTAATCAGTAGCTGGTACCTTGTCTCCAGGAGTGCCGTTGCATGTGCTCTCCATTCATGCCCATTTCTTGCCTGTGAGGCTGATGCTGGGAATTCAGCAACAGAGGAGGAATCCTTACGTATTTGGTCAACATCTGGTGTGTGCCAGTGCAGAGCAGCTGTAGTAAAGATCACCAGGCTTCCCAAAGAGTGGTGTGAAAGCATCCCCGAGAGGAGTCCCTTGCATATGGTGTGGAGTCACACCAAGGCTGAGTTTGGCTCTTGGGACTTTAATTCATTTTTAACTGTTGGATATAAGGGAGGAGAAAGTACATTATTGCTATGGTTAGTCATTTAGGAGTTCGAAGCATATTACAGCTGAAAAATTTGAGGCATTTGTCCATGTGCAGTCACAATTTTAATCTCAAGCAGTTTCTGCTGCCTGTGGAAGCAATATACTATATTTGCTTAAGAAAAAAACCATATATTTTAAAAATTTTTATTTAAAAAAACACCTCTGATTGACACACACCACTACCAATCTGTGAGGGCATGCTTCTACTTTGTGACTGGATAAATCTGGTGGTTGGTTAATTCCTGGATGGATTTGGGAAATGAGAAAGAACAGGTTCCCTTTATTGGATAGGAGGCCCATTAGCTCTTCTTTTTTTTTTTTTTTTTTATCCCCTCTTTTTTTATTTCCTTAGCATACTAAATATAAGTGAGTCTATTTTAAGGATCATGAAATCAACACTTGCAATATGTCTTGTAAAGCTCATGTGAACAGGAAGCTTCTAACCAGATTTAGGCCAGAAGTCCTTCATGGTGCATAATCCATGCTGACTTTGACCTTTGCAATACTACGCAGGCAATCTTACTTCTAGGATATTCGGTTCTTGTGTGTGCTACAAACAAGGTTTTCTCTTATGTTATACCTTTTTCCTTTTTTTGGACGATATCGCACTTGTGGAAAATTCAAAGAAAGTTGGGCTTTGTTTTTGTCTTAGTTTGCTTGAATGTTAGTGAAGGAATTGTTGGTCCCCAAGTTTAATGTCTTCAACTGTCATGACTCCAGCAGTAGAGCGTGTGTGAATAGTCTTCAGTGTCAACTGTTCTGTCCTTTGATATTTCCTCCCATACACCCCTCAGATATTTTCCTTTATTTTTTTTTCCTGCAGAATGTGCTTGAAAAGAGTAAACACATGCCTAGGCATTACAGGCAGTTGGAGCACGTTTCATGTGATAAAAATGGCAGTTGTATAAATCCAGATACCATAAGTGCTCATTTAAGGTTATGTTACTGGAGCCCTAATTTGAGTAGCATCCTTTAGCACTTGTTTAGTTCTAAGCAATGGGGTAATCCCTCTTCAGCAGTGTATCAGGGCACATCTCAGTCTTTGCCAAATGGGCTAAATTGAATCCCAAGCTTAAAGCTCAGTGTATACTTCAATACGCAGCTGAATGCCGTGCTCTGTGGAGGACAAAGATAAAAAGTTTAGGTAAATTAAGTGTTTGAGATAACACAGCTCTGGAGTGATCCTGTCATTTAACATTAAAAGCAGTTAAAGTAGCTCAGTTTTACCTCTGCTTGGTTTTCAGCATCTGGTAGACTCTCTGGAGATCATGATTTATTTGACTACATAATTAAGTTGATCCAGTGTTTCATGGCCAGGTTTGCCTTCTCCTTTAGGCTGGTGTGGGGAGAGGGAATGAGAGGGAGAGAGAGAACAAAAACCTTTGGCACCTGTAGAGTAAGTCCAAATTAAAAAAGTTTGGAGGAGAATGGCAGACCTAGAGTTTAAAAAGTTTTTCAGGAATAATTTAAGTGATGACCAGTAGAAAAAGGGATGTAAAAGTTGGTGTAGAGGAGATTTGGAGGAACAAAGTGATAAAAAAAGAGACAAAGGGGAGGAGGAAGTAGAGGACCGAAACTGAGGGAAAGCATTAGAGGAGCGTTGTGGGGGACCAGGGGGAGGGAATGAGGAACATAGGGAGGGTAAAGTCAGAGCAGGAGCAAGGGGAAGAGAAGCTAAGAATAAGGAAATCACTCTTTTGCTTGGTGTGGTTTTTGAATAGTGATACATAGGTAGTTTTCACCCCACTTTATTATTTTTTGGCACCTCTCCCTTGGCTTTAGCCTTCTGTTTCCTTTTTTGTTTTGCTTTGTTCCTTCTAAAGCTCTACCTTTGTCTTGGTTAGTGTTGTTACATTTATGTTTCAAACCACTTTTGTTCAGCTGAACCTGCAGAACTGTTGTTTATATTGCATTAAATTGAGCTGTATCTTTTGACCAGTCAAGAATGCTCTTCTGGAAGGGAAGGTCGGTAGAATCTCGCAGGCCACTTGAGATGTTGTCCAAAATCCCTGTGTCTGGGGTCTGCAGGAGCTTTGGATTCAGTCCTGTATGGTCCCAACCACTCGTGCTGCTACACAGAAAGTGTGTTTAGCACCCAAACAGCCTGTTCTGAGAGGGGCTCCTCAGTGTGGCTCAGTCTCTTCCTCCTCTTACTCTGGCTCAGCCATTCCTGTCTCTAGAGGAGATGTCCTTAAATGTACTCAACTTCATGGTTTAGCATTGCCATTTGGAATACTCCCAGCTTGTTTTCAATTGAGATTTGCAAAGTCCGTACGTATGCTTTTGACCATTTTTGGATCCTGATTTCTAAATGAAGATGAGAAAAATTGGGCAGATGAACCAAAACTGAGAGTTGTAAGGTAGATACTTATTTCCTAGTTATTTTTGTGGTGGAGAGAGGAAGGTGCCTTAACAATAATATCAACAAAATCTGTTCCTGATTATTTAAAGGGCTTCTCCCTAAAACGTTGAGTTCCCTGGCAGTAGTAGTACCAGCTTTAGGAGCTGCTGAATTTCATTAGGAGGTGAAAACATTAAAGAAGTTCAACCGCTTAAGGGATGCGGTCTGGAGCTGATGATGTATTCCATTTATGAGCATGTTTGATGCAGATAGCTTTACTCTTGGTAAGTTCACAGCAGCACACCATACATCTACAGATAAAAAAACTCAGCCCTGGGATTTATTATACTGTGCTTGCTGTTATCTCTTCTGTTTACCTGCATGGGTTACAGAGGGGAAAGCACCAGGTGGGCCCTTACATGATGCTGTTTAAAATAAGTGGTGATGTTAACCATATTAGAGAACACTTCAGATCCAGGCAATAGATGAAATGAATGTGAAATCATTATTAATCTAAGTTAGTTAAATATGATAGTTTGGTGAAAAATGTTCTAACACAGATTTAGGTTTACTCAGACCTTCAATTTTCCATTCCCAGTCCTGCTCATCAATTTGGAAAGTGAAAACCCTAAGTTTCAAGGATTTTAGACCCCTCTTTGATGACATTTAATGTCCACGTAGATGTACATTATCTACATGCTGCCTGCATTTAACTGTAGATAACAAATAATGGCAAATTCCAGTAAATCTCAACTCGCCCCCTTCCCCTGATGCGCTGGGGGAAGGCACATGCTTTGATGTGTCTGGAAGGCTAATTGGAGGGGCAGCCTGTGTAAATAAGGTGCCATTAGCAACTGGCCAGCCTCTAGGCTGCAGATAAAGGAGGCTACCTCAGACCTTTGATGGTCATCAGAGAACACTGATTTTACAGGTAGTTGTGTCAGCTAAAAGAAGCGATAGGCAGAGGTTTTGGCAATAAATCCACGAATAAAATCCTTAGCCCCTGTCTCACCCATGTGGCATGTCCTGAACCACTCAAGGTTGCTGGTGCCTGGCCACCTTTGGCCAGTGGAGAGGCAAGGGAGAGTTGTTTGCCTGTGGTGGTTGTTGGGTGACATACCCTGTACTAGGGCTATGCTAATTAGAAGCAAAGATCCGGGGTCATGAGGCCGGTTCCCATTTGTTAGGGGAAATGTCTTTATATAGCTGCCCCCTGAAATTCTGCCTCCTTCCTCTCTGTTGGCTGTTGCTGCAAGAGAGAAGGCATCAGGCTTTATTTTCTCCAGGACTGAAGTTTTCAACTGGTGATTCAGTTTGCACTCATAATTTATGTGGCTTTTTTCTTCCTGTTTGGTATGAAATACAATAATAAGCTGCCGGTGAGGTAGTTACAAACTGTGAGGGGAATGTCTGAACATTCAATTGAGTTGCTTACTGAGCTTGGATGGGCAAATGTGAAGGCAATCCAGCCCTTTTACGAATTTTCTAGGCAACCCCTAGACAATTTTTATATTACTGAAATAGTAAACACCAAGAGTCATTTCCTCAAATGCTGTACGTAGTTGATGTGCATGTAGTTGATTGTGTAAGAGCCACTGCCATGAAAGAAAATGACTGTTGAAATCTGTAGGCAATCTGTAATGCGAAACTGTAACGTTTGGATTGGATTTTCAATTGCAGACTGGCTGGAAGACAGGTACATCAAATCTTTTTTTTTTTTTTCCTTCCCCTATTCAGTAAGTGACACTAACAAGCTTGCATTTTGAAATGATGGTCCCTAATGATAGGCTTTGACAACGGAAGAGGCAGGGTGTTGGAGTAAGAACAGAAACTTGTGTCAAATGGCAATTCAGGTCAAAGATTCTCTCTTTGTCATACCATTATTTTGAAAGTTTAAGCTGCTATGTGGGGAAGGTTCACTTAGAAAAAGAATTTGGTTTGGAAAGAATAACGCAGAGTTGTTTATGCCATTTTTTGCTGCCAGACTGTACTCAAAACCAACATTTGTCAGGATGCTGTTGTCTAACATGTTTACTGAACTTTGAAAGCCTCAGGTTATTTATGTATTTGGTCTGAAAATTGGATTTAGTTTCTCTGATCACTGCATTGCACAATGATGACAAATGATACTTAACGAGATTGATATGCTGGTGCATGTGCATGTTGGCCTATAGAGATAACAGACCCTGCAATCAATGCTCCTGACATTGACAGTGTGAGGTACAGTGACTTCTAAGTTACTTCCATAACACCTACCTCTTACTTAATTTTCCAAGTTTAGGGCAAATTATCAGGATTTCTAGGCAGGTAACTATTCACACAGAATTTTACTGTATGCTAAGTAGAAATTTATCTGTGTGAGGAGTAGTATGTCAAGTGGATTTTTGTGACTGTATGTGTATTTTGAGAGAGAGTTGTTAGGAGAAGGATGACGGTGTGCAGATGTTAAAAGTTTGTCCAGAAAACAAACTCTGACTATTTTAAGTAGCCAAAATCAGATATTGCTCTTGGTAAAATCATATAGGCATTAAAGAAAAACTTGCAATTTTTCTTTGTTTTCTTCAGCTTTATTTAGCTCCTCCCTGTTGAGGTTTCACGGGCTGGAGAGCTCTGCTAAGTTTGTCCTTGGCTTCTGCTTCATTGGGCAGGGGATGAGTGGTGACCACCCATCTGTGGCACCACAGTAGGAGCTTTTCCCACAGTAAATCAGGGCTCTTGTTTCTCCTCCTCACCTGAAAAATGAAGTGGCGAACTTGGAAGTGGTCATCTTTAAGTGTCTGTGGCAGTGTTCAGCTGGGAACCGGCAAGGCGGTACCAGGGAGAGGTCATTAAGGCTTACTGGGGTGGTGGGAGAGCATATCATGGAGGGTGAGATAACAGGCTTTCTTATCTTTTACAGTGCATCTGGCAGGGTAGGCTCACCTGCTGGTCTGTGTTATGCCTTGGTCAAGAGGATCCTATGATTCAACAATCCGTGGAGAGCAAATAGTGGCATGATCCTTGTTTGGGCAGTAGGCTGTGGGGACCAAAAAAAAAGTTCCTCTGAGGCATATGACACTCTTGATCTTTGGCAGGCTTGGGTGGTTTTTTCCTGTCATGGTACCTTGATACAGTGATTTCTGTGTGGGACATGGGCATCCCTTTGCCTGTGCTACATTCACACTGCTCATTGTCACGTTGGGCTTCTGTGGTGGTAACAGCAGTGGGAGATGTCTGTGTTTCCAGGGAAGGTGCTCTGGTGCTCATGTTCTTTCCATCTCCATCTGTCCCACTTGCCTTGTTCTTGTAACTCCATCATACAGTGCTCCTTCCCTCCTCACCCAGGCTCTTGGTTCCCAACTCACTTGTGCGATTTAGCTGGTGTTCCTTTCTCCTCTCCTCTTGTCCCTTTATGGCCAAGTTGACCATTTCCATCACTCTCAGTACCAGGAGTCACCAGGTGGTGCTATTTCCCAATTAAATGCCCTCTGCATTGCAGCACAGTCCAGCCCTTATAGAAGGATTTTAGGATGTTTGGGTTTTTTGCTGGGGCTTTCTTCAGTGGGCAGCTGGGGCAGGTAGTGAGGGGTCTTGCTTCTCGCCACGGGCCCACTCTTGAGTCAGTTTTTTTGAAGTGACACTGTTGCCTGTGGCTTGATCAGCCAGCCATCAATGTTGATGTCCCCAAAAGGCTGGCATGCTTCCACACAGCTTGTGACCACGCTTGTACTCAAAAGCTGCTTTACTGTAGTGTAAAGCGTGAGCAAGTCTCACTAAGGATGTCCTCAGGCTTTGCACCCGGACCCCCTCATGCAGTGGGAGGGTGTTTTTCTCCTTTGTTGCCATGTGCTGCTACTCTAAAGGAGGTGAGTTTGTGTCAGGCTGCTCCCTGTAAGGTGCTCCTCTTGTTTCTCCTTTCATCCTCTCAGTTTACTAGTCAGCTAGTTTGATACCACCTTATTTGCAGCTGCTTTTTATAGAGGTGGTGCTCTTACTTGAAACTGCAGAGGCTGTTCAAAACAAGGAGTTCAGCATCTTAAGCGAGTTGCCAATGCCCCTAAAAGCCACAATTTGAGATGAAGGAATGCAAATAAACACCAAGTTCCCGTCTTCCTTTTCAGCAGGCTAAGCACTTTTTCCTCCACGGCCGTCCATACCGCATGCTGTCAAGGGCATAAGAAATTGATTGACTGAGATTCTGCTCTTTGATTACAATTTTAAAATCTTCCATTTCTCTCAACAGTTCCGCTACCGCTCTGAATTTGAGAACTTGTGTGGAGAGGTGACGAAATGTGCAAGAAAAAGACACAGAGAATTAGCTGTAAATGTGATGTCAGGAAGCAGGTTCTAAGTAATATTAATAATGACCAAAGGCTCTTATCTCTGCCATCCACGCTCATGCTAGCGTGGCAGTGTGGTTAGCTTGCACTTTGGTGCGGTAAGATGCAGTGATTAAACATATATATTTGAATTAGAATATGGGTTTGAGGGGTTTTTTTTGACCCAAGCAGATGAACTTTAAAAATTGCAAAGTTGGGCATACTGCAATGTTAATTTGTTGTTTTTATTTTTGAATATATTCTACAGTGTTGCTGTTGTTGAGTCATGTTGCAGAGAGGGGAACTGAGGTAGCTGACCCACAGGCTATGTTTTCTGCATCAGTCGCATTTCTGTTTTTCCTCATGGCTTTATTTATTTATTTTTATTCTATTGGAGTTATTCTAAAGGCTAGCTTTGAAGGAAGGTTCTTTGTTCTAGCTTTCCCTCCACAGCCCTCTCTCTCAGAAATAAAAATTGTTTTATAATTCCCCTTCCAACTTTACATAGGAAAAAAGAGTTGGCAGGTTGCGGAAGAGCAGCACGGTTTGTGAGCACAGAGTGAGTCAATGTACAACAGCCACGTGGGCCACGTTCTGATTCCTTGGATAGTAGACAGTTTAACTGACCGGTAATCTGGCCACCCACTACTAGTCCCAGTAAAAGAAGGATTTGCTCCTTACTGCTGATTGAATGCCATGCCAGTCTCTGGACGATGTATGAAGGGAAGATAGCTCCCTTTCCGACTAGGTCATCTTTCCAGCACCGTCTTGCCTTCTTTCAAGGTGAATAATGTTCCTCCTCTTGAGTCCTCATGTTTGGAGAAACTTTTCCACATATGGAGTCAAATCTTCAGCTGAAGTTAGTGGAGTGCCTACTAGCTGCCAGATGAGAGAAAGCATTTTGGGCGAATCCGTTTGAAAACCAAGTGTTTGGGGAAGAAAGAGGAAGAAAGATACAGATGCTCCACTCATCTTGAAGTTCTTCAGGCTGCAGCTGTGACTTTCTATGCCTTCAACTCAGCATGAAGAGCTTCAGATTGGAGCCCTGGTAGTGATAGCTGGATAATGCCAAGTATCTTGGAAACACTCTAGGAGATACTTTGGTTTCATGTAACATTACATATACAAAGATATGCCTGTCTCTAGGAAAGTGAATTTATTGTTAACCCTAGCTACTCTACAGACATCAGCTGCTCTTCAGCCTCTCTCATCTCTGGCCAGGCACATTACTTTGATAGCCAAAAGCACTTTATCATCCTATCTGTGCTGTTGTACTTTATAGGTTGGTGAGGCCATGATGTTGTTTGGGGTCTCTGGGCATATCTCTGACAAAAGTATATGGAGAGATTGTAACTAACACTGCAGTCTGGAGGTGGGGGAGGTCTAGAAATAATCTTTTTTTGTCTATGAGAGTGGAAGGGATGCAGCAAAGTATTAGAGAAGGTATATTTGAAACTTGGGCATTAGGGATCTTTATCTCTAAAAGATTATGGGCTGAGACCTGGTGGAGAGCAATGGACCCGTCACAGCAAATAGAGACAAACACGGTGGCTGTTTGGGCACAGGAGAGGTGGACGGGGCTGCGGATGCATCTGTCTCTGAGCCAGAGCAGATGGGCGGACACTATAGGTGTTTTGCTAACAGATGTGGACAAAAGGAAAACAGATCAAGAGGAGGGATCTGATGGTACATTATACATAGAGCCAAGAACTCCTGTGCCGAATGCAGGCCTTGCACACCAGGGGAAAGGATTGCATTCTAACAGGACCGACCTGGTTGGGGGTAGAAGAATGCCTCCAAGAACAAGTGGTGCACTTCCTACGTGTGGGATGAATTAGAGTTAATCTAATTGTAATGTGCACCAGAGGAAAAAGCCTTATTCTGTAGCTAATTCATGCTCCACACCACCAGCCTTGGCCTGAAATTACATTAGCAATTAGAAATTATGTGTAGGATGTTTTACTGTGGGAGAACTGACACAGACCATCCTAACTTTATGGGAGTAAGATAGCATCTGACTTAAAATATTACCACATATAGTGAGTTTAAAGAAGGGCATGCAACAGAAATGCAGACAGGCATGTTCTTGTGAAGTTCACACGTGGGCAGATGACCAAAACAGCTGTGGCAGTTCCTACTAAAGAACTGAGACACTGCAGAATGATCCTCCCCGTAAAAACACAATTGCATTGAGATCCATGTGTTTGTGCTGTGATCTTGGGGAACTCGGTTCCAGTATTCAGTGGGAGTGTTGCTGGTCATCCGGCAAGTAGCCTGCACTCAGGGAAGTGCATGATGGCACATGGGCACTCCTGGAGGCCAATTCTGGTTCCAGTTCTTCCCTTGCAAAAAATTTGCTTTGCAACTGAGTATACCCTAGGCCTTTGCAGAAGCTCCTTGTACACTGCTGGTGGCATAAGGCAGTGCCTGGTGTCGTTTGGACCTCTTCTTGCAGAGGTACATGGCCAGGCTTTTACAAGCTTTTCAGAGTACGGGAGGTAATGGATAAAGTCAAACAATTAAAGGTGGTGGTGATGGGCTAGGGAGGAAAAACAACAGCCCTCTTGCTTGGTGGAGGGCCTGGCTGGGAGTAGAAAAATGGTGCTGCCACTTTGGGAAACAAGTGTGCCCCTGGGCCAGTTCTGTAGCTCTGGAAGAGGTATCCCCGCAAA
>NW_010271542.1:18483-22923 GCF_000690775.1 Eurypyga helias
GTTACTCACAGGGGAAATAATCTATTATACAGGGCTATAGCAAAAATTGGAATTTACAAAAATTAATTGTGTCCTGAATGAGATGTGTGTTTTGACTGCAGAAGCGAGGCTTCGGTGCATCCTCTGGTTCAGGCTGAAGCCTCGGGCAGTTTTGCGTTGGTGGAGCTGCTGAGAGCCGATGTGTCAGTCTAAGGGCTGCTCTTGTATTTTTCATCTGCGTGCTTGTGCAGCGGTGGGATTTGGTCACTTGATACATCTTGCAGATGGAAAAACTGAATGCAGGGAGAAGCTATTTGCACTTTTTCCTAGACACCGCTCCGCAGTGCATGGCTGCATTTTCACTGGGGCAAGCCTGACACTTGGCAGATTCAGTTCAATCCCAGGGGTGTCTCTGAACCCAGGTCTTCTGAAAGGTATTTCTCCTTTCAGCAGTGTCTTCAGACAAGTAAGTCTGAAGTAAGACTTACAGGGAAGGACAGAGGACGTGCCTAAGGTTAGCAAAAGTTTATTGGGTAGAGTGATTCTTGGATTAAAACACCGCCCTTGAAAACTCTGATCGGGAGTCTGTTGTGCATAACTCTTCCTTGTATGTTCATATGGTTCATAAAAATCCGAAGCCAGTTTCACATGCTCTTCAAGCTGCCTGCCACAGCCTTCCAGAGCAGCTGTAACTGGATTAGTAAGACATGGAAAGTATTGCAGTGCTGCCTGCATCTGATCGTCTGAGCAATGATTAAAATGTTAATGGCAGGCATAAAGGACTAAAGCAGGCTGCAAATTGCGAAGATTTATTTTGTTGTTCAGCTCATTGCTTTTTTACCTCCAAATGGAATTTAAAAGACAGCCTTTACTCAGCCTTACCACATCACGTGCCTTTGGGATAAGGACAAGCGTCTCAGAAAGCATCAAAGATGCAGGTTGGGTATGTTAGTGCTGCATGCCAGACCTTGCCCGAGGGGATACCAGGCTTGACCAGAGCTGAGCATCCCTTTCTGCAAAAGCTCAGTGATACTTTATGGTGTAGGCACAGCGATTTGTTTCATGATAGCTAATAAAATGCTAACCATCTAGCAGTGCTGTGATGTGATTACACTGCTGTGAATTTTCAAATTCCATCAAAGTCCTGCTGAGGATAATGGGAATGGGCCAGGGGGATTTGACTGTAAATCAAAAACTAAAGCACGGCCAATTCTCACAGTGGAAAGAACGGCTGTTTTAGTGTGCAGAAGCTGAACTTCCAAGTCAAAACCAGCTGTGCTTTACAGAGCAACTAGAATGAAAGGTCTCTCTGCATCTGCATTTTTTTGAGACTCATTGATTATTCTTCTTCCCCTAAAGTTTAAACCGTGTCTTTCAATCTCAGATTTGCCTGGCCAGTTGCAGAGGTTTTGAGTGCCCTTTTAAAAAAAAAAATCCAAGATACCAAATGTATTGATGATAAAGGACAGTTTTCTCCTTTTTCCACAACTTCATACCAACTGAAATGTTTTCATGTGTACATCTTAATTACTTCAGCAAGGAAAGTTCTGCACGAGGCAAGGCAAGAAGCTCTCCTTCATATATGCTGTAGCACTGGCAGGAGTCAAGTTGGTGTAACAAAGAGGAGAATTTAGCTTGGGAAGTCTCAAGCATAAACTGGCTCCTCTGTTGTTTTTCAGTTAGTAATGAACTAGCCAAAAGGTTTGTCCGGTGGCATGAGTATGTGTCAGGGAGCCAGGAATTGTTGCTGCTCTCAATGATCAGGAACAGCCAGCTTCCTCTTTGAGCAGATCCTCTTCCAGGAGAGTGGGACAGCTTTTTGGCTATACCCTTGTTCTGCATGTTTGATCGAGCATTCCAGCCCCCTCCTCCCTGCCCTGTATCTGAAAGACGACACAAGGCAGTGTTACCTCACTGGAGGGTGCACCCAGAAGATCAGTGGGCCAAATTTGACTGCAGTCGTTTCTGGTACGTGCGCTCATTGCAGCTCTTGAGGTGAACCTGTCATGAGAAAGCTTCAAAATAGCTTGCTGGTAGGTTCCAGTATTGCCTTCTGCCTACAATTGGGTTTTTATCGGTGTGAGCAGCTTTGTCATTCCAGCTGTGTGCACGATGAAGAAGCTACAGCATGAGAGACTGCCTGGGGTTTACACGAAATCGGCCCTGACTGCATGGCTCGCAGTGTTTTTCCCTTGGTCAAGGATCCTCAGTGGACGAGCTGAGCTGTCAAAGGCTCGTGGTGCCTTTGCAATTAGGGTGGTTAGCAGGTAAGCTTTTGGGGGGCCCCCAGCACGAAGTGGCTCTGAGGGGCAGACGCATTCCCGCTGTGAGGTTCACAGCCCTGCCGAGTTCGGTGGAAGCCATGCAAGCTGTGGGATCAGTCTCTTGCTTATGGGAAAGGGTCCAGGATTGTCACTTTCATGTGTTTCTCATCATTATTTCAACAAAATGTTGGCTTTAAGTGCTTTTCTGGAGCTTGTTATTAATACCTTCCAGGCTGTTAAGGTATGATTGTTGTTCTTCCGATACGTAAGGCAAACGCATGTTAAACCCAGTGAGTTTTAATGAGACCTCTGCCTGCAGATCACGTCTCAGTCAATCTTGGTTATTAGGAGAAATGCTTTGGAGGGACAAATATTTTTAATTGGTAAAAATTTATACACATTGAAATACTGTGGGTTGAATCTTGCCATTCTCTAAGCTGATGGGAAAACCTCTATCCTTCTGAAAGAGCTTTGTGTTGGATCCCTATTTTACAGAGATCAGTTCTCCTTTACTCCTCAGTGCGCATTTCTGTGGTGCCTGTCTCCAGGGTGTCTCAACCACCTTTTAAAGCTGAAATGGGAAGTTAGTCATGAGATCTGTGGTGGTTACAAGCCAGATGTTGTTTTTTTTTCTTACTTTGCAAGTGGGAGGACGGCAGGCAGTTTCTTCGCTCTTAGTGTCCCATTTTCTTCTGTGAAATGCTGTCTAGTATTCTTGTTTTATTTACATTTCCAAAATCCTAGAGTCATAAAAGGGTTTTTGCATGGTTTATCTAATCTTACATATATTTAAAAAGTCCTGTGCGTTAATATAACACAAAAGGATTCTGCATAGTTAAGAATGTGTAGTCAGGAATAAAATAGCTGTTACAGCAGTGTGTGTAATTACAGGGCTGCTGTTTAGTCATCAGTCACGATATGTGTGGATTTTTTTTTTGTGAATTCAACATTAATTCAATTTCAGATGTAAAAAGAATTTATAGGAGGAGTTGAGTTTCCTCAGCACAATAGGAGTTGACTCATGTGAATCTATTAAAAGCTGTTACAATATCAAGACCGAAGACTAACATCCTAATCAGGGATGTGTTTACAAGTTACTATAGTACCGTTCAGTTTGGAAAAGTGCTTGGAGGACTGAGTCCTATGGCTGTGCAAGGGTGTAAATGGGACATCCAGACATAAATTAAAGAGCTAAATTTTTTTACAACTTTTTTTTTTGCCAGGATGCACACATCTGGAACAGAGGATGCACTGCATATTTGTAATGGGAAAATGGTTTTCTTTTTTAGTTTTTTAAATTGCTCATAGTTAACTTCTGCTTGTGGTGTTGTGGGTTGGTTGGGGTTTTTTGTTTGTTTTGTTTTTAATTTTTAAGAATCACAGAAGGGTTTGGGTTGGAAGGGACCTTAAAGCCCATCTAGTTCCAACCCCCCTGCCATGGGCAGGGACACCTTCCACTAGACCAGGTTGCTCAAAGCCTCATCCAGCCTGGCCTTGAACACTTCCAGGGATGGGGCATCCACAGCTTCTCTGGGCAACCTGTTCCAGTGCCTCACCACCCTCTCTGTGAAGAATTCCTTCCTTATATCTCATCTAAACCTCCCCACTTTCAATTTAAACCCATTACCCCTTGTCCTATCACTACAGGGCCTTGTAAAAAGTCCCCCCCAGCTTCCTTGTAGCCCCTTCAGGTACTGGGAAGTGCTGTAATGAATGTCTCCCTGGAGCTGCCTTCTCCAGGCTAACAAGCCCGCTCAATTCTCTCAGCCTTGTGAACATGAGGCTGCTCCTATCTGTCTGTAGGGGGCCTCACTGGTTTTCCTGATCGGGTGGCCTGTAGCAGAGCCCGCCACTACAGTGTCATCTGTCCCTGCCTTCCCTTTAATCTCGACCCATGAGCTCTCAGTCGGCTCCTCATCCATCCTCAGGCAGAGCTCCATGTAGTCCAGCTGGTTGTGGACATGGAGGGTGACACCCTCTCCTCATCTCCCCTGCTTGTCCTTCCTAATGATCCTCTATCTTTCCCTTCCAGTGCTCCAGTCATAGGAGCCATCTGTGTCTCCTTGATGTCAATAAGATCATACCCCTGCAGGCACGAGCACATCTCTAACTCGTCATGTTTATTCCCTGCGCTGTGTGCGTTTGCACAAGTTGGGTCCTCTGATGAAGCTGACTGGCTGGAGTAGCTGGAATTCCT
>NW_010271542.1:22944-24776 GCF_000690775.1 Eurypyga helias
GACCTGTGATCCCTCTCCAGGCCTCTGCTGCTGGCATATGATCTTCCTCTATGCTGCTGCAAATCAGCCAGAAGAAATCAGCAGCTCAGTTGCTGTTCGCCTGCAAATTAGTTACCAGCATCTTGTAATTCTGCTGGCTTGACATACCACCTTTACAGTAAAGTGAGCCGTGAAGACCCAAGTGGGATGGTTCTCCGTGAGCAGGAGTGTGGGTGGAAGCACTGGTTTCTGTGGCATGCTGATTTCCATTCTGGTGCTTCTAAATCCTCATGCCTAATCCTGTGGGTGAATTATTTTAGAGGAACAGACATTGTCTTTTGAGGGTTAAAGGATAAAAATCAGGAATTGGTCATGCTTGTGTTGGTTTCTTGTATTTATCAGAAACATCTGATAACGCCTTCAGATTTCCATAGCTGTTTCCGATGACCAGTGTGAGATTCTGAAGTTGTAGCTACTTCTTCTTGGTAAACTAATAGCGGTTCGCTTACTGTGGATTATATTTCTACTCCTTTCCTTCCTCCTCACCCCAGTCCACCCCTTTTGCTTATCTGGGTACAATGCAGTTTATGACTGATACTCTCTTAAGTGTGCTATGAGGCTTATGAAGAAGAAAGGAGAAAAGCAAAACGTGCAGTTGGTCCAATGAGTGATTCATCAACTGCATCATGTACACCTTAGTTCAGAATAATTATTTTATACTTACTCCTTTCATGGAGTGGTATGCTCTTGATTGTGATGAGTCAATTGGTATAATGCGGAAACCCATGGATTTCTGTTCCTTAAAGTGCAGTGTTACTCCCGAGGACATGTTCTCAGTTTCTGAAACTTGTCCAATCCACTCAGCTCAGTACCACTGTGACCTTTTACTTGAGCCAAAATATTATTCCTTGGTGTATGTTTGATGTTATATGTACACTAACACAGAGTAAACCCAAAAAGAAGAATGGGTTAGAGGGTGTAAAAAGCTGGCAAAAAGCAGAACTTTGAGAACTGAAAAAAATAAGTCATCTGCGTGCCTGAACGTTACCCAGGCATGTGGCTTAATCCTTTGAAGAAAAAGGAACAAAACAAGGATGATCATCCCCATCAGATGTTAGAAAAATGGATGTATGTAGAGGAAGACTATATAGGAAAGGACAAAGCAGATGGTGGCAGGGAAGCTTTGTACAGCTTTGGCAAGGAGGTTTCACGTCAGTGCGTCGCTGAGAAGTGAATGTCTCTTCTACTTTGAAGCAACCACGCTTTCCTTGATTTCTGCGAGATCGACCTCCAAGATGGTTCCCTATTGTCAGTAAAAGATCAGGTCTGATGATCAGTAAAAAAATTTCTACCAAGCTTTCGAGTTGTATGATGTTCATACACCACGATTTGCTTTGCTTTCAGGCAGGTGAGCGTCCTGTGTGATGGGCATAAGTGTGGTTGTGTGGACTGAAAACTGTCTAACTAGTTCTACATCCTGCGATGGAATGATAATCACTGCCTTAAGGAGGAAGCTTTTGCTTTTTTGTTTCCTTCCCCTCTGTGCTCTAATTATACTCCAGTAGCCGGCTGTTTGTATCCTCCAGGCAACAACACAGCAGCTGGGAGTGCTTGTTTCCACAGAACCCCTTGGTGCGATAAATGGCCTGGCTCCTGGAAAGCACTGACCACTGGCTGCAACAGTGGTCATCCTAAAGACAGGTTCATTTGTGGCTCAAGTCTGTTGGTTTCACTGGATTACACCAGGGCTAAATGTAGTCCTCTTGGTAGTCCGAGCAACCCCCGGAGCAAAGATGGTTTAGGTTGTTTGAGGGCTATCACTGTGCCTGGCTGTTGTGGTTTAACTCCGGCTA
>NW_010271543.1:0-467 GCF_000690775.1 Eurypyga helias
ATAAGGATCGCATGGTTCCATCTGCATCACCACCATCACCATCATCCCCATCATCCCCTGTCTCTGGCACTACAGATCGATATAATGTCTCTATCGCCTCTGCATCTGTCCTTCTGGATGGCCCTGCTGCCTCTTCCTCCTCCTCCTCCCTCTCCCCCCCCCCCCTCTCCAGACGGCCTGATTTACGTTTCCATTTCTTTTTCCGTTCTGGGGCAACTAACAGTGGTGCTGTTTGACACTGACAACACAACACAGGGTTTTGCATGGCTGCATTGCACCCTGCAGTGTGTGGAGCTGCACTGGGAGGTGAAGCTGCATTGTCTGTTGAGGGGAGTTGCTGTTTATGTGGGTGTGGAGTTGGTGTGGGAGTGGTGCAGTGGATTTAGTATCTGATGAGAAGCGTTTACGTTGCCGTGGGGGAGGGAGTTTGTGTGGGTTATATACTACTTGTGAGCGGTGATGTAGCC